>NC_133367.1:31092591-31213868 GCF_049309525.1 Garra rufa | reverse complement strand
CATGAGACCGCCCTGCCAATCTCAGGCAAATCCTAATTACATACTTTCCACTGAAAGCAAGAAAAATGTCAGGCTTCACACGGCTAAGATGGAACAGCTGGGACCGGGGATCTGCTCGGACTCACATCTCAAAAATCCAGCAGCTCGGCTCTGTCTTCAATATCACGCACCTGCAATCATACATTTGGACAGATTTTGATGTACTGTAAATAAGGTTATTTGAAGCTAAATATTATTGCAGGTTTTTAAAATAACACATTTCGTATTCCGAAAGAATCATGCCTCTTGCACAACAGAAACCACGTCTTAAATAGAGAGCGTTTGGAAACGGTGTCTGGGAGTCGTCTTGTTTTCTACTCTGGATTTGAGCGGGCTGGGGGTTAATGGCACATGCCCGAGTCGTGCCACATGCGGTTAAGACACTTTACACCGAGAGCATCAATCCTTATCCGGCATAACTCGGCGCGGACGTCACATGCGTTTAGGGCTGACCACGGCTCACGGGAGTCCTAAGTGAAAACGAATGGTAGTTCATCGACATGAGCACTTCATTCGTCTTCGTTTTCCAGTCTCTTTGTCTCTTTCGCAGTCGCTGTTTTTAGACTTTGTCTCCTCGCCCGTGTAAAACGGTGTATTGTCTGATCAATTTTGCTAGACAAGAATCACTCAAGAATTTTTTGTATATTATTATGATGCTTGTTATTTTTTATGTTGGGCTGGATTGACTGAAAGATTCCAAAAAAAAAAAAAAAAAAAAAAAAAAACATTTATAGATGATCATTTGAATACACATCACCTATGATGTTTTTTTTTCTGAATTTAAAATGCATTTTGGTTTATTTTTTGGGGGCTTAAAGTAAAAGAAAAATCTTCATTGTGTAACTGGCCAAACAATGCACTTTTTTGGAAAAAAATAAATAAATAAAAATCACAAAAAAACACAAAAACAATGAAAAACAAACAAAAACTAAATAACAAAACAAAAAACTAAACACATTTAAAAAAAACTAATTAAAAAACACAAAACTAATTATAAACAAATCAAAAAACAAACAACAAATAAAATAAATAAAATAAAAGAACTAAAACTTCAAAACAAAATAAAAAAACAAGACAAAAAATAATGAAATTTTTTTTGACAAAAAATAAACTCAAAATAAAACTAAAAAACATGAAAAAAACAAACAAAAAAAAATAAAACAAAACAAAAACATCTCATTAAAAACAATGCACAAAACATAAAACAAATGAAAAAAACTAATGACAAAAAACAACACATGAAAAACAAAACACAATACAAAAAACTAAGCAAATTAAAAAATACAAAACAAATAAAAAAACAAATAACAAAACAAACAACAAATAAAAAAATAAAAAAACAAACCAAATAAAAAAGAAATAAAACTGCAAACCAAAACAAACGAAAAAATAAAAAACAAGACAAAAAATTAATGATAAACACAAAACAAATGAGAAAAATGAATTAAAAAGAATTAAAAACAAAACTAAAAACAAAAGGCACAAAACAAAACAAAAAAGTAATTAAAAACAAAGCACAAAACTAATGAAAAAAAACGAAAGACCAAAAACAAATAAAAAACAACACATAAAAAAATTAAAAACAAACAAAAAATAAAAAAATAAACAAAAAAAGCATAAAAAACACACAAAACAAATAAAAAACAAATCACAAAACAAACAACAAATAAAAAATTAAAAACAAGACGAAAAATAATTGAGAAAACTAGAAAATAAAACATATATATATATATATATATATATATATATATATATATATATATACATCATATGAAAGCTCAATAAATAAGCTTTCTATTGATGTATAGTTTGTTAGGATAGGAGAATATTTGTCAGAGATACAACTATTTGAAAATCTGGAATCTGAGGGTGCAAAAAAATCTAAATACTGAGAAAATCACCTTTCAAGTTGTCCAAATTAAGTTCTTAACAATGCATTTTACTAATCAAAAATTACATTTTGATAGGTTTACAGTAGGAATTTTACAAAAAATCTTAATGTAACATGATCTTTACTTAATTTCCTAATGATTTTTGACATAAAAGAAAAATCAATAATCTTGACCCATACAATGTATTTTTGGCTATTGCTACAAATATACCCCAGCGACTTAAGACTGGTTTTGTGGTCCAGGGTCACACATATATATATATATATATATATATATATATATATATATATATATATATATATATATATATATATATATTTTTTTTTTTTTTTTTTTTTTTTACAAAATATTCAATGCTGCAATTTCATTTCTAAAACTGTTTTTATATATTTTAAAAACTTTTGTCTAGCAAATCAAAGTCAGTGTGGTGTAACCAACATGCACAAAGCCATTTTTATTGTCATGTTAAAATAAAAGCCATAAAGCTGGACATTATATTACAGAGAACATCCATGTAGACCTTCAAGACTGTGTCAAGGTCATTGTGCTGTTTAAACATATCACAGATTTTGACCTTTTCATGAAAAATTGAGATTAATTTGGGTCAACTGTAATAACACTCAAGAAAGATTCATGGCATTTATGATTTAAAAAAAAAATCTGGAAACGTCTATTTATAAAAGTAAGTGTATTCAAAGTCTGAAATATCCATCTATCTATCTATCCATCTATCTATCTATCTATCTATCTATCTATCTATCTATCTATCTATCTATCTATCTATCTATCTATCTATCTATCTATCTATCTATCTATCTATCTATCTATCTATCTGTCTATTTTGATGATAACACCTCTAAACATTTTTGAGTCATTAAATAAATAAAATAAATGTTTGTACCAACAAGAATACAAAGATTGCAAACCTGCCACGTGAATTTAGATTTCTATTTAAAAAACTAATTTGCCCGTTTCATGATCTCTTATCCCTCCATTTGTCACTGACCTCTACGTAAACCTAAACTTGAGTCTTTTTGGTATGAAAAGGTGAAAAGCCTTAAAACTGACTACCATAGAACTGAAAACTGCCAGCGCACTAAACTCAACCACTTGTCTTTTTTTTCAAGGGCTAATGAGCCCAGTTGAGACGAGTTTTGACGCACTTGAAGCATTAAGGTGGTTTTCGAACTGAACCGGGCCCAACTCAAAGGCAGATGATTGGCACATGCTTTGACTTAATGACGATAATTACTTAGAAAAACAAAGCAGGAGACCACATCTGCACAGTGTAAAAAGCCCAGCTCCGCGGCCCAGAGCCCAGCTGTCAACGGCCCTGTGCTTTTTCCCACCTAGGGTGGGTAACTCTTAACACAAGCCACTGAAGCGACAAGAACCAGATTAATACGAATCAACATATCCTTGTAAACAATCGTTAGGGCCAGGCAGCGGGGGAAACGTCACCCAACGACAGCCCTAACACACAGAAAGGGTAAAAGGGCTGAAATGTTTCGCGAACTACTCCTGTTTACATTTTCTTCGCAGATTTGTCATTCTTTCGCAGTAGATGAAACAGATTTTTGGTTGTTTTTTTTGTTTATTTGAGCAGAACGTGTACGGATTACCTCAGCGGCAAAATGTTACGACAAACCAACGATTAAAACGATTCATTCTAGGCAAGAAAAAAAGTTTTAAAAAAATTTAAAAATAATAACTGCTTCAAACCTGTAATTGTCAAAAAAAAAAATATATATATATATAACTGTAAAGAAATTACAATAAAAAAAACACTTTTTTTTAAGAAATCCAGTTTTTCAAATGCATTTATTCTTTTAGATTTAAAAAAGAAATAAAAAATGTAACTGTAAAGACATTATAATTAAAAAAAGACTATAATTTTAAAAACACACGTTTTTTTAAAGCTTTTTTTTTTTATCTTTTTTTAGATCTAAAAAAAATTACAACTGTATTGAAATTATAATAAAAAATTAATTATAATTTTTAAAATGCCAAACACACTTGCTCTTTTTCTTAAAGAAATCCAGGTGTTCAAATGTATTTATTTTAGATTTTTAGAAATAAATAATTTTAAAACATTTTTAATTAAAACTAATAAGAAAAAGAGATTTTAATAAAAAACCAAGCCAAACACACATTCTTTTTTTTTAAAGAAATCCAGTATTTCGAATGGATTTATTTATTTTTAGAATTTTTTTAAAAATCATGCAAAACATCATGCAAAATTCAGATGCATTTATTTATTTATTTTAGTTTTTTTAAATAATTTTAAAACATTTAAAATGTAAAAAAATAAATAAAATAAAATTACAAAAAAATCATAAGAAATAAGAAAAAAATAATAAGAAAAAGAGAAGAGCCAAACACACTTGTTATTTTTTAAAGAAATATACAATATAATGTAATAATCTAATTAAATATTAAATGAGATAATTTTATAATTATATGTAACTAATTATTATGTTTTAAAATAATTTGAATGACTATAATATATATTAACCAGTTGTTCAAACTAATTAATTATTTATTTAATTTAGCTTTTTAAAATAAATAATTTAAAAAATTACAAATAAAAACTGTAAAGAAATTATAATATAAAAGAAAGTACAATTACAAAAATCATGCAAAACACACTTGTTCTTTTTTTTAATCCAGTTGTTCATAGGCATTTTTATTTTAGATTTTTTTTATATAAATAATTTCAAAAATTACATATAAAAACTGTAAAGAAATTATAATTTAAATCATGCAAAACACACTTGTTCTTTTTTAAAGAAATCCAGTCGGTCAAAGGCATTTGTTTTATTTTATTGTATTTTATTTGTAGATTTTTTTAGGTTTCACACCAGAAAAAATCTGGGATTCCCCTTTATTCATTGTCAATAAATAAATCTTAGCACATATCTCTTGTTGATTTGTTGTTTATTTGATCAGAACGTGTGTGAACAACTTCAGTTTTAGGACAAACCAACGATTAAAACGGTTCATTCTAGTCAACAACAAGCATGCCCCACAATTAGGATTTCTTTCAGATGAAATAATGATTTAAAAAGAGCACGGCCATGAATAATACATACCGTGTTTATTTTGGATTTCATTTCCATGCAGAAAACGAATTGCTCATTGCTAAATTGGCATCAGCGTTTGACAGCCTTTATGGAAAAAAGAGAAGAAGAGGAAGAGTTTTTCTCTTGCCCGGACTGACCCAGTTCTTGTTAATTATCTGCAAAGTATACATCAAAGCCCACCAAACAGTCCGCAGCACTCAGATTAAAACAGATTTAAAAGACATCCACACAAACCGCCCATCTCGTGAACCTATATCAGCCGAAATCATAAATGAAGCCGGCATCGTTTGAGTGTAATTTGGGTGTCGGAGTGCTTTGTGAACTTGTGAGGGCCGTGTTGTTGTACGAGGGGTTGCGAGGTCGTCCCCGGCGGGTCATGTGATCCTCAATCTCCTGCCAGTGATTTGCTTTCCTATGACACAAACTATTACTACACAGAGACGGCAGGTAATTATAAAGCAAATAAATGCGGGTGGGTGCCAAACACGACAGGCTCTTTTGGTGGTATGTGTGAGCTGTGGAATTCCCTTTCCTCTCAACAGGAAACGTGTTATTCACAATGATTATTCGCCGCTTTTTGGCCAGATTCCAGCATCAAAGTGGCGTTTCTCTTTATGCAGTAGTGCCAAATCTCATACTTCAATACCATATACAGAAACATTTTGTTGGTGATGAGTTTGTAATTATTATATGTGAGCGAGCCAAAAAGGAAAAATGTTCAAAGACAGAATATATTATATATATATATATATATATACAATATATATTTATACAACAGTTCTTTCTGGTTCTCAAATCTGATTGGTTGAGAACCGTTGAGATATTCTACTGGTATCACAGGAACGCCCTTTCACAATTTTGTATCACTCCGCGTGTTCTAGCCGGGACCGTTTTTTTCCGAGTGTCATGGCGGACGTCCAAATCCCGTATCATTTTATAAATAATACTCTTTGTGTGTCACGGAATGTAGTTTTAAGAGGTTTTCAGGTGAGAATGTACTTGTTTATAGTTCAAATATGCAGTTTGTTAATAAAGATAACGTCTGTTTGAAAATTTGCTTCGTCGTTTTCGGACGTGGGAGACCCATATCGTCAGGGGGCGTTCTGCACTCATCAATCCGCTCAGAGCGCTCTCACCACGGCCAGATCTTCTGGAATTTACCGCTGGCTCTGATGTCTCTGTAGTGGTTACACATGACATGTAATTCATTATGGGTAAATCTAACGGGCAGTCTTTTATCTCGTTAATTTATTATTTGTTCCAGAGAAGAAGATAGTTCATGTAGCATGTTTATGTAAATACAATGTTGAATGCTGCCTTTACTCTTAACTGAATTGCCTAGCAACTTTTTGATGCCTGTTTTTGTTGTTGTTGTTTATTAAATATTACTACTCAATAAATAAAAATTTATATAAACTATATTTTAAATAATGTATTTAATAATAGTACTTAGTATTGAGTAACGTGCTTACATTCGTGATGGTGAATTTAGTTAAGGTTACATAGTTCGGCCTTTAGATGGCGACAAGAGACCGTGTTATGAGTGAGCAGTTATTAGTGACTTTGGGACTTTTAAACTGAAGTTAAGCGGAAGTTATTTTTAGCTTCAACAAGTTTGCCACAGCGAATAAATGCACTGAGCAGCAAAATCACCCCTAATAGATGAACAGATATTAACGCTTTCTTCAGTAAACATTCAAACTAATGTCATATCATCTCAGTCTATCTCTCTGTGATAATACTCAAACATGATACAGTGAGGTTTTGATGCAGTAATACAATAGGCTTTCAATGAAGCAACTCAACATTTCTTCGTTACTAGTTCTAAAGTGACGTTTTGGAATTAGTAACGAAGAAGCTTATGCTCAGCTGATCAACCGTCAAACTTTGATTTGAATTCATGGCGGAAGGAATAGTTCGCACAAAAGAGGTTTTTTAAAGACATCCCGTTGTTATTTTTTAATGCATTTACACACTCGTGCCGTCGAACTGTTGTATAAACGCAATATCACACGAATAGACTTGAGATATGGCTGTATATCGGCACGGTTGTGATTCGCCGTAGGCACGAGGCCGCAGGCCGAGTGCCGTAGGTAATCACAGAGTGCATATATATATATATCAAAAACCACACAAAACTCATATATATATATATATATATATATATATCAAAAACCTTCTAAAAATGACAAAAATACACAACTACATTACAAAAATCTGAACTATAATTAAAATGAAAACAAAATGTGTGTGTGAGATGTAATGATGTAATAAAATAACTTACAACTGAAATAGTTGATAATAGTTGATATAGTTGACAAAAACTATAAAGACTACTAAAACAACAAAAATACACAACAAAATGACTAAAATCTAAACTAAAATTAAAATAAAAACAGGAAGTGTGTGTACCTTGTTTTTGTGACATATCAGGACACAAATGTGTGTAATAACATGGGTATGACATAGGTATTACAAGGAGAGGGTGACTTATGAGGACATTGCCCATGTCCCCACTTTTCAAAAGGCTTATAAATCATACAGAATACGTTTTTTTGAGAATGTAAAGATATGCACAGTCTCCTGTGAGGGCTAGGTTTAGGTGTAGGGAAGGTGTAGGGTGATAGCAAATATCGTTTGTACAGTATAAAAACCATTACGTCTATGGAATGTCCCCACAATTCACAAAAACAAACGTGTGTGTGTGTGTGTGTGTGTGTGTGTGTGTGTGTGTACTTGTACAGCTATCTTTGTGAGGACCGGATTGAGTTTTAAACCATCAGTGAGAGGACAAAGAGAGCAAAGAGAGATGACATTTTGGCCTGTCCTCACTTTCCGAGACCCCCTTTTAAAGGCTTGTTTGAGGGTCAAGACTTGATTTAGGGATCAGGTTATAATTGGGTAAAGGTTAGGTTTAGGGTAATGGCTTGGGTGAGGCACAGTTCTGATGGGTAGGACTAAGGTAAGGACCTAGAGATTGCATTGTGTCAGTGTCCTCACAAAGATAACTGTACAGGGTTGTGTGTGGTTATTTCAGCTAGCTGGCAATTCAAAATTACTCATTTTAATTTAGTTTAATTTGATGTAATAAAATAACTAAACTTAAAAAGAAACATAAACAAACTACTAAAAAATGCATAACCAAATTTACAAAAATCTTAACTAAAATTAAAATAAAAACAGAAAAGGTGCATGTGTGTGGTTATTTCAGCTTTTTTCTCAATTTAACTTAGTTTAACGTGATGTAATAAAATACATATTAACTTAAAAATGGAATTAAAACTGAAATAGTTCATAAAAACTATATAGACACAATATAAACTTCTAAAAATTACAAAAATACAAACAAAATTACAAAAAAATCTTAATTAAAATGAAAACAGAAAAAGTGTGTGTGTGTGTGTGTGGTTATTTCAGCTAGCTGCCAAGACAACATTTCTCATTTTAATTTAGTTTAACGTGATGTAATAAACTAAATTTAACTAAATTAACTAAAATAAACTAAATTTAAAATAGAAACATAAACAAACTACTAAAAATTACAAAAATACACAATAAAATTACAAAAATCTTAACTAAAATTAAATGATGTAATAAAATAACTAAACATAAAAACAATTAAATTAAAACTGAAAGTTCATTTAAAAACATATGCTGACATAAAACTACTAAAAATTACAAGACTACACAACAAATTACAAAAATCTTAACTAAAATTAAAATGAAAACAGAACATGAAAACATGAAACATGAAAACTTAAAAAAGAAAGAAATTAAAAATGAAATAATTAATAAAACTATATAGACAAAAAAATCTATTAAAAATGACAAAAATGTGTGTGTGTGTGTGTGTGTGTGTGTGTGTGTGTGTGTGTGTGCACCTGGTTTTCATCACGTTGTGGGGACCAAATGTCCCCACAAGGATAGGAATACCAGTAGATTTTGACCTTGTGGGGACATTTCTCAGGTCCCCATGAGGAAACAGGCTTATAAATCATGCACAATGAGTTAGTACGATAGTACCATAGAACCATAGAAAGTACGGTTTGTACAGTATAAAAACCATTACGCCTATGGAATGTCCCCATAAAACATGTAAACCCAACGTGTGTGTGTGTGTGTGTGTGTGTGTGTGTGTGTGTGTGTGTGTGTGTGTGTGTGTGTGTGTCTGTGTGTGTGTGTGTGTGTGTGTGTGTGTGTGTGTGTGTGTGTGTGTGGTTATTTCAGCTAGTTGCCAAGACAATATTTCTCATTTTAATTTAGTTTAACCTGATGTAATAAAATAACTATACTGTAAAAAAGAAATTAAAACTAAAATCGTATACAGAAAAAAAATTACTAAAAATGACAAAAATACAAAATCATAAAGGATACTATATAAAACTGCTAGAAGGGTCATAAATCAACATAGTTGTGCACAAAGCAACTATTATCACATCTAAAATCTTTGCGTTTCTGCTTGTTAAGACTCAATCAGCAGGACATTTGTGATCATCAGTAGCGGGTTGAATTTTTATACAGACATTTTTCTGTGTTTTCCGTCTTAAACAATTCCACTTGAAAAACATTTCCCTGACTGGGGGTTTGGGGACCGGCTGACCATGGAGGCCAGAGGGAGTGAGAGACGAGCTGGACACCTGTCTTGACTGAGGGATTCCTGTCCTGTTTTTGTTTGTTACAGACAGCTTTTAAAATTAGACGCTCGTCTCTTTGTGAGGGGTTTGCGGCGCTCTTCCAGGTTGCCCCCCTGTGGACCTCAACTTGCATCCACGTCAAAATAATTTCCCAAAACACTCGGTTGGAGATCAGGAGGTGTTTGTTGGGACTGCTGAAACTGTGTTTGAATACAGATGCAATGCTTTCTACTTCACTTTAATATTTCTAGATATTTTAGAAGAAAAAAAATGAATAAATTGTTTGTAATTTAAGTTTTCATTTAAGCACAGTCCCTATTTTATAATAATTAAAATAATAATTTCTGTTTAAAGAAAAAGATCAAATTAAATTCTTTGGTTGAAGGATCCACCTTAACTTTAAGCACCCAAAAAACTTGTCCCGAGTTTGTGACCCCAAACCCCCTTTAAACTCTCTATCCTCAAAGTTATTGATAGAGGGAAATTATGAGCGTATAATGCTATGGACAATGCATGGTGGAGGGCCTATTATATACGGATAATGGATAGCATTGAGTTTTTGAATGACATTGCACTGAGATTGGATGACGGAGGGTCATGCGATTTATGGCTGAATGAATCACCTCTACTTCCCCCCACCCCATCCTCACCCAAAGCTATTTATTTCCAGCCTGATAGAGAAGCACATGGTGGTGTTTATGGTTCAGGAGTTTGTAAATAAGACAGGGTTAATCAGCAAGTTTTTGGGGTCATCTGAATGGGATGATGTTGCTTTCACTTTGTAACATTATTTCGCAGTCGTGTCGTCTTCTAAAAATTATTATCAGTAAGAACACCTAAGTGACCATGAAGACTGGAGCTTTGCATCACAGGAATAAATTACTTTTTCAAATGTATTCAAATAGAAGACATATTATAAATTGTAATAACATTTCACAATATTACTGGTTTTTCAACATCACAGTTTACCCAACCCACTCAAGAATGCCATTTGAACAATTTGTAGGTAACCTATTTAAGCAATTCACTGGAAATCATGTTTAAAAAAGAAAAAAGAAAAAAGAAAAAAGTAGTTCATTCCTATACTACATTCTGGAAAATGAATGAATGAATGAATAAATGAATAAAATTAATAATAGTTGCTAATATGCAAATAAAGCTATATTATGCTTAAAATAAAATTATGTATTGATTCTGATAACTGCAGAAAAAAAACTAAAGAGTTCAAAATACCATAGTACCATTTGTTGTTACACTAAAATGTTACACTAATTCTATTTAACATTTCTTTAAAAATATTTATATATAAAAAGAAATAAATACATCTTAAAATCACTCCAACTAACTCAAGAACACTATATTACACCATTAAAGTGATTTTCAAAAAAGTCATTCAAAAGTTAAAATGTCATTAATTCTTAAGAAATATTCTGGGGAAAACAATAGTATAAATATATTGCCAAGTAAAATAAATAAAATGTATATATTATGTAATGCATTTAAGTAGAATGGCATTTAATATTTTTTCATATTTTCATTTTCCTAATATTCCTAATAGCATATATATTATATATACCGTATTTTTATTTATATAACAAATAATTCATAAATAAAACAATAAATAATGTATATAAATAATATTGTATTTTATATATTTTAGTTTGTATATGTATTAATTTTATTTTTATTTTTATTAAAACTTTAGCAATAATAATAATAATTATTATTATTAACCTTATCATTATTTTAATGAAATAAAACTTCAACAATAATTGTTAATATCGTTAGCATTTTTATTATTATTTTAGAAATAATAAACAAACTAATTCAATAAATAAATAATAATTACTACTATTATTATTATTATTAAATATTGATATTATTGTTATTAATATTAAAGAAATAATAAACAAACTAATAAACAATAAAACAACAATAAATAATAATAATAACTGAAAATTTTATTTAATAAAAATTAAACAATAAATAATACTAATTATGATTATTATTATGAATAATTATTATTACTATTAAAGAAATAATAAACTAACTAATTCAACAATAAACAATAACTATTAGTATTAATAAAATAATAATAAAACTAATTAAACAAAAAAATATTATTATTATTATTATTAAAGAAATAATAAAACCAATTCAACACTAAATAATAATAATTATTATTATTATTATTAAATAATAAACTAATTCAACAATAAATGATAATTATTATTAATGAAATAATAATAAAACTAATTCAACAAAAAATTATTATTATTAAAGAAATAATAAAACCAATTCAACACTAAATAATAATAATTATTGTTATTATTATTGTTATTATTATTATTATTATGAATAATTATTATTACTATTAAAGAAATAATAAACAAACTAATTCAACAATAAACAATAACTATTAGCATTAATAAAATAATACTAAAACTAATTAAACAAAAATATTATTATTATTATTATTAAAGAAATAATAAAACCAATTCAACACTAAATAATAATATTATTATTAAATAAATAATAAACAAACTAATTCAACAATAAATTATAATTATTATTAATGAAATAATAATGAAACGAATTCAACAATAAATTCTTGTTGTTGTTGAAGAGATAAACTAATTCAACAATAAATAATAATAATTATTATTATAATTATCATTATAATAAAATAATTCAACAATAAACAATCAATATTACTATCATCATTAATGAAATAATAATAAAACTAATTGAAGAATAAATATTATTATTAATAATATAATAATAATAATTATTATTATTAATGGAATAATAAACTAATTAAACAACAAATAATAATAATAATTATCATTAATAAAATAATAAAACTAATATAACAATAAATGTTAATAATATATTATTATCATTAATTAAATAATAATAAATAACTTAATAATAATAATTGTTATTATTATCATTAATAAAATAATAAAACTACTTAACAGTAGTAGTAGTATTTATTGTTGAATTAGTTTTCTTATTTCATTTATAAAAAATAATAACAATAATAATAATCAATTTAGTTCTATATATTTTTTTATACCATATTAATATTACTGTGTGTATGTGTGTATGTATATTTATTTATTTATTTATTCATGTGTATTTCAATACATGTGTGTAAAATATAATTCAGTTTTTACATGTTTTTTTAAATATACAATTAAAATTATTTGCTTTTTTCCCAACAAAATATGCAAATGAAACCATTTCCTACTCAGCTCTCTAAATAAGAATGATTTGTTTGTCATGTTGTTTCCCTCACTCAGAACGACAAAGTGTGGCCAATGAAAAAGGCTTGTCAACATTATTCCCTTTATTGATTTAACAATAAAGTCCTCTGGCTTAAGTTTTATGTTGTTATTGCCGCCTATTGAAAATACAATGAAACATGGATGGGGGAGAAAAAAAAAACATGACAGGAATTTCACATAAGGCCATCTAGGACTCCGAACGCCCTCTGGATAAAGTGCGCCTGTTATATTCTTCAAATGTTCAAGGGCGTTGCTTAGAAAGCAAGCGTGCCAATGAAATTACGAATATATCCTCAATCAAAGCAGCTTCAGATGGTCGAACGTTTCATTCACCGGCCCATGCGGTCTGCATTCATATGAGCGCACGCACGCCGTCTCTGCTTCCTTTTAAAAACCATGGGCCGCATCGAAGTATTTAAGAGCTCGCGACGTCTATATGAAGCACTTAAACACAAGGTCTGCGGCACTGAGCGACTCAAGCACCCTGGATACGGCGGCGGTATACCTTCTCAAAACAAACAGAAAGCGTACATAAAACCGTTAATTGACGACAAGTGAGGGAAGCATTGTCAACGACTTCATAAAACTTTATAAGAAGTTTGTCGTTTCGTTGCTGCTGGAGTGGTTGGGTTTTTCTAACAAGGTTGAATTTACAATGCAGTTGGGTAAAAACGTGGGGTTTTATTGTCATTGTTCGCAGCTCTAGAGACCCCAACCGCTTTCACAGATAAAAAGGAGCCGTGGGCAAAACAAAGAGAGGAATTTAGTGAGAAAACAGCTCAGTCGGGTTGGTCTTTAACACATGGGAGTTATATTTTCACCTGCCACGTCTGAAAAGGAAGAGGCTGGCAAAATATCCCAGCGCTGAAACGATCACACAGAGGCCTGCGGTGATTTCCTGTGGATTCTGCATCTCCCCCCCAAAATATTAAAAAAAAAAATAAAATCTCTGACTCATTTTCTGTTTGGACTGATTCACAGCCAAAATCTGGGGTGACATTCATGTATGAATTAGTACTGGTTTTATTTTCACTAAAGTGTTTATTGAGTTTAGATCTAGGTTTATTTTTTTGTTTTTTGCTTTTTTGAAAAAGTATAAAATAAAATATAGTCAGTAAAGGCTCACTAAGGTGTTTTTTTTTAATAAATTGATATTTTTATTCACTAAGGGTGCATTAAATTAATCAAAAGTGATTTCTATTTCAAATTAAATAATAATAAAAAAATAAAAAAAAAATTTATTTAAATTAAATTAAATAAAAAAGCATACCCAATCCCAAACTTTTGAATGGTAGTTTTGCAATTTATATAGTTTTTTAATAGAAAATATTTATATAGGTTTTTATATAGAAAATACAGATCAATTTATTAATTCAGTATTTTAAAAAATATAAATGATAAAAGTAAATGAAAAAAAAATTAAATAAAATTAAATAATCACATTTAAAAAAATATATACCCACTCCTAAACTTTTGAAATGTATATATAAAATAAAATAAAATAAAATAAAATAAAATTTAATTTAATTAAAAAAAAACACATTCAAAAATGAAACGCAATCCCGAACTTTTAAATGGCAGTTTATGGATTAATATAATGATTCAGTATTTAATAAAATAAAGTAAAGCAATAAAATAAAACACATTTTTATATTTAAAATATTTATAAATTTTTTATTTATATAATATACAAATATCAAAATTACAGATCAAAATAAAATTAAACAAAATAAAATAAAATTAAATTAAATTAAATTACCATATTCAAAAATTATACCCAATCCTAAACTTTTGAATGGTATTTTACTGATTAATAGTTCAGTATTTAACAAAATAAAATAAAATAAATTAAAATCAAATCAAATCAAATGTATATATTTTGCAATTTATATAGTAAACAAATATCAAAAGTACAGATCAATTTAATAATTCAGTATATTAAAAATAATTAAATTAAATTAAATTAAATCACCACAATTTAAAAAAAATATACCCACTCCCAAACTTTTGAATGGTAGTTTTTAAATGTATAAAATTAAATTAAATTAAATTAAATTAAATAATAAAATAAAATAACACATAAAGAAATTATATCCAGCTCTGAATGGTATTTTTACAGTTTATAAAAATAAAGATTATTTTAATTTTAATTAAATTAATTTAATTTAATTTAATTCAGTATATTTTAAAAAATAAAATAATAAACATAAAAATTATACCAAATCCCAAACTTCTAAATAGTAGTTTTGCAATTTCTATAGTTTACAGATTACAAAATTACATATTAATTAAAAAAATTCAGTAAAAAAATAAATAAAAAAGCAAATAAATAAACTCTAGTATAAAACAGACAATTTTTTTTAACTTATTCAGTATTCTAAAACAAGTCTTGCTTGATTCATGTAAAATCAAACTTACATGATCTGTCTATCAAGCTATTTGATGATACAGCGGTTTCCAGGACTGAAGGACACAAATAATCATAGTTTAATCACTAGAAATTGACTTGAATATGAAATAGAAAGCACCTTCTACACTTCTGACATTACTGATGTATGCTTGTACATAAAAATATACAATGCTGAACTTGCTAAACCTAACTTTTAAAGCACAAAAGATTAAAAAAAACCTTGGGCAAAACGCATGAATACTGTAGGACAGTAGAGAGAAATTCATATGGTAATATGCCATTGAATATGATAACAATAAAAATACGACAAACTTTATAAACCTATTTATAAACCTCTGCGCAGATATAAAGACACTCTCAAAGTGAGTTTTACATGCGTTCAATCTGCAACTTCTCCTATGGCGTGAGATGTGGACAAACAAACAACAGAAAACAAACTGTGACTTTGTTTCAGAAAGGCCTACATCAGTTATGACTGTGTGTTGAAACATTTTTTAATTAGTGTGGAAAATGCACTATTTATAGTGTGGTTTAATGATGCGAGTCAGGCTAAATCTCTATTGATTTTCTTGTGATATATACAGCTCTATTATAGAAACGACTGATTAAGGAGCTTCACAGATCGCAAACGCACGACTCAAACCGCACAGGCTTGTAACCGATAAAGAATGACACACTTTTTTTTCTTTGATCAAAATAAAACACTGTGATCTTCTCTACAACGCTCTTGAACACAGCTATTGACACACAGCGCATCTCCAAATGAGATGATTTTGATTAATAGCAGACAGTCCTTAAAAAAAAAAATATATATATATATATATATTTATGAGAAAAAATATATTGCTTTGTGTTATGAAAGACACAGCACAGGTTTTCCACAATAAAGCAAAAAACTAATAACGAGAAAAAAACAAACACAGACGTTTATTTAATGCAAATTAACATCTGTATTATGATTTTTTTCGGTATCATATTAAATATATATTTGAACAAATATTTGAAATGATTCTAAATAATAATAAAACTTAATATACAATATATTTTGGATAAAATATACTGTATAAAATATGAATAATACAATATAAAAAAATGACATAAATTATTACATATGATCTCAGAAGTATTATTCATGCACAAAATGATTATAAAAATATTTAAAAATAAAAGTATACTGCTCTGTATTTCAAAAGCTATGAGACAGAAGAATATTAAAAAAGAAAATACATATAGATCTGTGATTTAAATTAATGCAGTATTTTGTATATTTTGCACCTGCTTAAATTTATAATTAATATGTATTTTAATAATTGTTAATAATGTTTAAATAATAATAAAAATACATTTAATATACATAATAATATATACAATTCTGAAAATTATTTTAGGTGTTAATCATGGACAAAATGATAATAAACATATTTCTAAATAAAAAAATATATATATTTTTTTTAAACTACAAGACAGCAGAAAATTATAAATGGAAAAAATGACAAATACAGACTTATTTAAATGAGGCAATATTCTGTATATTTTGATTTTGCACCTGCTTAAATGTAAAACCGATATGTATTTTAATAATTATTTCAAATCATTTTAAAAAATAATCAAATAACATCTTAAAATGACTAAAATAAATGATCAAACTAATCTAAATTATTTTGGTTGTTTTCTGAATTGTTAATCATGCACAGAACTAGATAAAAAAAATTATAAATACAAATATACTGCTTTGTTTTTAAAAAAAACTACAAGACAGCAGAGTATTGAAAACGAAGACAAATACAGACTTGTCATTTAAATTAATGCAATTAATGCAAGATATTTTAAATAATAATTAAAATAACATTTTAAACAAAAAATAAAAATAAAATAAAATAAACACAATAATAAAATAAATGATCAAATTAATCTACATTTCTGAAAATTATTGTTTTCTAACATTAATAAAACACATGATAAAATAAATTCTGAAAATGATTTTGTTCAATTTCAGAAGTGTTAATCATGCACAGAACAAGATCAAAAATATTTATAAATAAAAACTAATGTTTTAAAAACTGCTGCACACATTTTCCACAAGACAGCAGAAAATGAAATATAAATAAGACCGGTAATTATGTGATTTTTGAATTCTTCTGATTTTGATTTTGAACCTGCTTAAATGTACAATTAATATATATTTTAATAATTATTTCTAATTATTTTAAATAATAATCAAATAACACCTAACCTTAATAATATAAATGATCAAATAAATTCTGAAATTATTGTCAATTTTAGAATTGCTAATCATGCACAGGACAAAATCAAAAATATTTATGAATAAAAAAGAAATTATGTTTTATTAGCTGCTGAACACATTTTCCACAAGACAGCAGGAAATTAAAAACAGGACAGACCTGTAGATGTTGTGATATATGTATAACTTAATATTCTGAAATATTCTGCATATTTTGATTTTGTGCCTGCTAACATTTAAAATATGTTTTTTTTATAATTATTTAAAATAATAATCAAATAACATCTTAAAATGAATAAAATAAATGCTAAATAAATTTGAAAATTATGTTTGCCAATTTCATAATTGTTAATTAAGATCAAAAATATTTATAAATAATAAAAAATATGTTTAAAAAGCTACTGTACACATTTTCCAGAAGACAGCAGAAAATGAAAATTAAGATTTTTGAATAATTCAATGCATTATTCTATTTTTGATTTTGCACCAGCTTAAATGTATAATGTATTTTAATAATTATTTCAAATGACTTTAAATAATAATCAAATAACATTAATAATATAAATGATCAAATACATTCTGAAAAGTATTACTGTCAATTTTAGAATTGTTAATTATGTACAGAACAAGTTCAAAAATATTTATCAAAAATCTATTTTTTAATACCTTTTTAAAAAAGTTTTTAAACCTGCTGTACATATGACATATGACTGCATAAAAACAGGACAGACCTGTAGATGTTGTGATTTTTGAATAATTTAATGAAATTTTCAGCATATCTTGATTTTGCACCCGCTTAAATGTATAATTAATATGTATTCTAATAACTATTACAAATTATTTTAAATAATAATACAAAAAAATACCAGAATTCTCTAAATAAATTCTAAAAAAATATATTTTGTCAATTTCAGAACTGTTAATCATGCACAGAACAAGACCAAAAAAATAATAAAATAAAAAATATGTTTTGAAAGCTGCTGTACACATTTTCCACAAGACAGCAGAAAATTATGACGTGATTCTGTTTTTGATTTTAAAATGTATAATCAATATATATTTTAAAAATTATTTCAAATGTTTTAAAATAAAACTCAAATAACACCTACCATTAATAATATAAATGATCAAATAAATTCTAAAAATGATTACTGCCAATTTCAGAATTGTTAATCATGCACAGAACAAAAAAAAATCAGTTTTATTAGCTGCAGTACACATTTTCCACAAGACAGTAGAAAATTAAAAACATATGCTATATTTAGCATATTTTAAATTTGAGCCAGCTGAAATGTGGTATTAATACTAAATTAACAGTAAATAACATACATATGTTCTTCTTTTTTAAACTATAATAATAATAACGACATTCAAAAATAAATTAAACGACCAAGAAAATTTCCCAGAATGTTCAAACACAGAAAAAAAGAGCAGCTTGGCCGTAATAAAGGCTTTAGGAAGAATTTCAACCACCGTTTATAATGATTTAACGGGAAAAGGAAGTAACAGAGGATCCGTTCGGAATCCTTTGTCTTTCGCCAAAAATAATTTCACCCACATTCTGACAGTTACCAAAAGACAAACGCTAAGAAAAGCGACTGCACGAACGTCGAAAAGGCGAGAATAGAGTCCCGGCGTTTACCAGAAGTCAGAATAAAACTGGCGTCTCACACACACAGATGCTCTCAGTCTGTGCCGTCTCCATGTTAAACAGCAATTATCTCTTCACTCCCCACTGTTTACCTCAGCTAAAACCGCCGTGGGCTTCGGCGTGAACGCTCTTACCTGCAGCGAGTTCAGGAGGCTGAAGACGTAAGCGATGACCACGGAGAACGGCACCAGGACGCCGCAGAGCCACGTCAGGCCTAGGATGGGCAACAAAACCAGTACGGCTTTCACCGCCGCCCTAAAAGTGAGGAAAACACTTTATTTTAATACAATCGTCCGCATATAAGGCCGTCGACAGATTTCAGGGGTCATTCCCAGCACAACGGGAGCTGCTGCTTATTCTCACATTGTGACAATTTCCACGCTAAATCGCTTTTAATTCTGTTTAGTATAAAATTACCTCCCTATTCAGGTAACCGCTAAAGCGAACCAGCTGCCGTCCGAACGGGGCCTGCCAGCCGGAGGAAGCGTGTGTTTGATTTTCCTTGGATTCGACCACCGGCTTTCAAGAGTCACATTGATATTTTTTACACACAGGGGCCCTCAGCGACTGATGCTGGAGGTCCAGACGCGTCGAAATGCCGGGTTACGTGTGGCAGCTTAATTTGCGTGGTGGTTATTTACGGTCTCAAGGAGAAGCTGAATCTATAAACCGACATGAGAACGGCTTGTTTTTAAGTAACACATAACGCCGGGTTCCCGCAGTGACTGAGCTGTCTGAAAGTTTACTTTGAGTGGAAAAAAAAGGTCGGGTCGTTCCATTAATGGGCCGAAAAACAAACAAAACATTTGATGTTGAAAGAGGCTGTAATGTGCAAATAGATCATTTTAATAGAAAGCCAAAATGACTGAGGATCAGTCGGACTCCACAGGCGGATGGACCGGCAGCGAGCACACAGCTGTGAAAGGGTGCCTCCATGTGGCGATAGAGAAACTGTATCGTTCCTGTGTCTAAATATGAGCGGGAGAACGATGTCTTATCTGTACCTTATCTGTTCAGAGATTTGCTCTTCTGGGCTGGTGTTCAGAGTCATCATTAAAGATCTCCGCTTGGCTGTGGCGATGGTGATCACGACCACACGGGTCAGAATCATGATATTTACCTGAAATAATACAAATACGTACTGTATAATAAACATAGGTATTAGAATCATACATCTATCTATAAAAGCATTATTATTATTATTATTAAACATACACACATATAAGAGCACATATATAAATAAAAAGTGCTACCACTTAGTGTGTGTGTTATTTGCAGTATATTAAAATACATGAAACAATATAAACTTTAGACAAATGTTATATATTAAAGTAATAAATACTAACATTAGTAACATTATAAAAATCCAATTTATATATGTGCCACGAGTGTTTTAGTGCCATGTTAAAAAATGAAAAAATCTAAAATGATGAGATATATTACGAGAATAAAGTTGAAAATATTTCGAGAATCAAGTCGAATTTATTTATATGTACCAAAAACCTTAAAACCTGTCATTAATAGCATGGGTATATTTGTAGCAATAGCCAAAAATACATTGTATGAGTCAAAATGATCAACTTTTCTTTTATGGCAAAAGTCATTAGGACATTAGGTAAAGATCATGTTCCATGAAGATATTTTGTAAGTTTCCTACTGTAAATATATTAAAACTTAATTTTTGATTAGTAATATGCATTGCTAAGAACTTCATCTGGACAACTTTAAAGGTGCTTTTCACAATATTTAGATTTTTTGCACCCTCAGATTCCAGATAGTTGTATCTCGACAAACCATACATCAATGGAAAGCTTATTTATTCAGTTTTCAGATAATGAATACATCTCAATCTTAAAAAAATTTACGCTTATGACTGGTTTTGTGGTTCAGGGTCACATGAGTATAAAAAAAAATGTTTTATATTACATATTTGTATTTCAATGAAAAAATAAGTCCAAAACTCTCAATTTCAACATTTTGAACAATAGGCCCCTACTTTTTTTCTTACAGAAATTCCTGTGTTTATTTTTTGTGATAATTAAATTAAGGCATTAAAGATTTATTTATTTTTAATCAAATAAAAATGAAACCCTTTTATTTTCTGGCAAACAAACAGAGGTTTACTGTTCAAATTAATACATATTAATACAGATTAAAAATTGTGCAAATATTCCTTTAAAAAAATTTATAATAATTGTATTATTTTTTTCTAAAATTAAGTGGCTAATCTGTTTTTTTATAATTTATTTTTTTATTTGAAATGGACAGAAAATGGAATATTTAAAGACGTACATAATACTGTTTGTCACAGGTGGTTTTTATTTATTATTATCATCATTACCATTTTTATAAAAGACAATAATGGCATAAGTAAAGACATACCATAATAATAAAGATGACAGGTCCTGCAAAGCCCCATATGACGCCGTTCTGAACACTGAGCCAGCAGTGACCGTCCGCTGAGTAATTCCCAGAAGCAGAGGCCAGTGTGATGGTCACGATCAGCACAGGCAGACCTGTTAAACAACACACATTTCTACATTACAGGTGTCGCTTTAAAACTGAGCACATTTTCTTAAATGTTTGGCTTGAAAAGAATACTTATGCAGGGATTTGTGACTGAAAACTACTGTGTGCGACTATGAAAAAATATTTATGAACACCATGTTCGACTGACCCGATCAGCATATTTTTTTGCAACGGTTTTCCAACGTCGAGTAATGTATCATGAACATATCTCATGAATCCTTTCATAAACAAAGTGTAGAGAGAGTGTAAATAAGAGACTGATTGTGCAGTATAGAGAGCGTCGTTGATTATAATTACAACTTTGAGAGATTGCGATGAACTAAGATGAGTGACCGCTTTTAATAATTTTTAAGGGAGTTTGTAAATGAGATATCGATTTAATACAAGTTAAATAAACAAGAAGTTATTATTAAGAGACTTACATTGTCTGACTATAACACTACTGCCGGATTTTGCTCTATTTCGTCGTCAAAAATAGTCACAACTGAGCCACTGCGCACCTCCATTCAAACACAGCGGTGTCTCGTTTATGAATGAAGGGTCATTTTTAAAGATATCTAGTGAGTCAATGATTCAATTTCCCATTCATAAAGATGGTCACTTGCTTTATTCCTGAATAAATCAGCTGTTCGAACGAATCAAATGAATGAATGATTCAATAATTAAATCAGTTGCTGCCACCTACTGGCAGATTTAGTTATCTTTTCAGTTACTTAAATCATTTAATATTTCTGCATGCAATATTTTATATTTAAAACAATCTCAACATGAATTTGATTGCACTCATGCCACCTCTGAGCCCCATTAAACATATGAAAATACAAGCCACTTTTGTGTTTTTCTGTGCCACCTCTGTAGTACAAATTAATTTTGTTAATACTGTTTTCCTTTGATTGGTAACTTATTCTTATCCTACTTGTTCTTATTCTGTTGTTTTAATTAGAAAAGCTTTTTTAAAAAGCTTAAAAATATATCATTTAAAAAAATGGACATAAAATATGATACACTTTTAATGAAGTTCAACAAAATTCCCCTGTAAGGAGTCAAATATCACCTCATAATTGAAAAAGGCTATTTTTTTAATCCGATTTTTTATTATTGGTTAGAATGTGCTCCTGAAATTTTGGAGCACAAGTGCTATTTTATAGTGCTATTAAGTTATGCTATTTTTTATTTTAAATAAATGGTTTGCGGTAACAGTGAGGTTGAATATAAATGTCACAGTTTACATGGCAGGTATAAATGTTCACTTTTCTACAGTTTGGATATTTTAACATTTAATTTGATGACTGAATAGTTACAGACTAGTCTAAATTAAGAAAAAATAAAAAGTAGTGTAACATAAAATCATGAAGTATATAAGAATATTCAGTGCAACAATAAAGCACAAAGCCATCAAATCAACAGGGAACCTGCATTCCTGTACTCTTGAACCCAATCAATAACTGTTTAGTACAACAGATTGCAGAGGAGATTTGGGGGTGGAGTCTCATTACCCCAGCCAATCAGGTAGTAGTATTTCATGTGTCGGTCCTCGCTCAAATTAACGCTCACTACTTTGCTCCAGAGCAGCAGGCCCTCGACCAGCATCCAGCTGAACGCCGACATGAAGAACAGATGCATCAGAGCTGCCACAAGCATGCAGGCCACCTACGGGGCAAAGGTCAGAGAGCAGGCAGTCAGGGGTCAAAAGATCAAACAGCCACACAAACGTGGCCGTACGCCAGCTTATCCAACGCCAAATATGGCAACAATGCTAATGTTGTTTTAAGACAATGTCAGACTCATGGTACTAAGTTTGTGCTGGAAATAGACTTGGTTTCCTTTTTAAAAATTCAATATTATAGCCCTGATAGCATTTAATAAAGCAGTAAGGCACTTGAGGATGTGCGTTAGAGTGATTTTGCTGTGGTTGGACACTGACCCTCTTAAACATAGTAAAAACACTGTAATACATGACCTTGTATGGTGTATACTAATGTAAAATAGGCTATTATTTTAATATTCTTAATACATTTATATCAAAACTTGTGTGTGCAGTAGTGCTGTTGTTGTTAAAACAACAGTTACTACAGTAAAACTAATAAAAACGTTTTAGGTAATTAAAATAAAGCTGAAATTGAATAGATAGATCAATAACTTAGAAATAAAAAAAATAATAAACAAAGGGTTTGGACATGTAGCTTTGGCAGCTATCTGAAATTGAATATGCTGAAGTACTGAAATTACTGAACTAAACTTTAACAAATAAAAATAAACTATTATATACTTAAAAATATCTTATATTTATTTTATATACTGTACATAATATTGTTTTATTGTTAAAGGTCCACTGAAGCGCCTTGAAACACGCAGCGTTATTCTATGTGGTGACGTACTTTTAACTGAAACAAAAACATATCGCCCAGCCCCGCCCAATAATTTTGAATAGCCAATAGCGTTCCATTTATCTCTGCTCGGGCAAGAGCCGTTGAGCTCGGTAAAGCCGCATTTGTAAGCTTATGACAGCCACAGACTAATAAATTACCCCACAGATTCAATATGAAACTTGCTAAAACGAAATAGTGATTCAAGTGTAGTCGAGTGTAGTTTAATACATGCCGACCGCACATATGAGCGCTTATGATCTCCTCCGCGTCTCTGTGTAGGGGGCGGGACACTACGGACTCTAGAGAGTATTTGATTGGACAGAACGTTTGATGAGAAACTGAAGTGCACGGTGATATCATCCAAATCCTTGATTCATATTGGCGGAAGTGACGAGACTGTAAGTTTTGAATGCCCATATCTTGTAAACGCGAATTTTGTCTTCGTTTTGCAGCACATTAGCTTATAGATAACCTTAAGGCTAATATATTCATACTAAAAGCCAAAAAACTTTAATTTTGATTTCAGGGGGACTTTAATTATTTTAATTACATTATTTAATATTAAAAAAGCATTATATCAAAATATTCTCATGCATAGCAGTGTTGTTAACCAACTAAAGCGAAGTCTAAAAAAATTATAATTGAAATACAAATATATTGCATGAAAAACTAAAAAAAAAAAAAAAAAATAGAAATGTTGCCTTCATAATTAACTGAAATATTTTAATTGTATTTTTAGATTTATTTTATATACTGTATTATTATATTGTTAATTATTTTAATTATATTATTTATTATTAAAAACAATAAACAAATTAAATATACAAAATGTTTTAGGTAATTAAAATAAAGTTGAAATTAAATAAAATAAATATTTTATTTATAAAAAAAAAGTTGCCTGTAATAATAAATATATATGTTTAGGATGAAGTATTAAAGTAACTAAAGGCAAAACTGAAATAAAAATATATTAATCCTATTTTAAAAAACATATATTTTAATTATATTATTTAATATTTAAAAAAATGTATTATAATATAAAAAATATATTATTATGCATAGCAGTGTTGTTGCCAACTACAGCTAAATACACTACTGCATAAATAATATAATGATTACAGCAAATATTCTTATTCATAATATATTACAACCTAATTCTGAATGTACCAAATAAAACTATAAAAAACACCAAACCTTATTATGAACAGCAGAACCACTGCAGAGAAGGACAATTTGAGCACAAGTCAAAGACACAAAAAGATTTTTGTGGACTGATGTCCGATCAGACTTCGGGATGCTGTTAAAACAAAGAAACACTTTTTTGTCATATATATACACATTTATTTTTCGCCATCAATCAGACACATTTTGACAATCTAATGGCAAATGTTTATGATACTAAACTGTATTTATTTTGTTAACCCAGTTGAAGTATGTGTGAGTGTGGTTTGATTAACAGGCCATCAATCTCTTAAAGCAACCAGCTTGGCTGATACCGCGCTGATTAACCTCTCTTTGTGTGCCCCTTCCCTTTAATTAACTCCCCTGTAATGTCACCATAAAACTTCAGCTTCGGCCTCATTTGGCACAGAGCACTAATTAGCCGATTAGTGGTTTTCAATACTTATTCAGCCTCACAACTGAGCGCTATTGACAGGCCGCGTGGTGCTCAGAGTCAAGCAAATGTTATGCTACGCCGTGACCCTTCTGAACCCGACGCTGGAAGTTAGACATCATAAAAAGCTAGCGATTTCCCCAGCAGAAGCGCACGGCTCTTGTCATGCTGTCGGCGTGGTAGTGCATCGGTGAAAACCACTTACTCTAACACGGTAAACAGCATCAAGGTCACCACCAGCGCGCAGAGAGACGCTCCGGATCCGATAAACGTCAGCTTCGTCAAGATGCTCTCTTCTTTAGCGCTCCACTGCGGGGAGAAGACCCATCAAAACACAACGATCTCGTATTCCTAACGCTCCGTCTGTCTCTCAATCTAACGCACTGGAAATATACGTTAACTAGCGTGTGTATGAGGGTCGATGCTGTTAGTGGGATGAATGATGTGATGAAGTGGCGCTCAGGCATTAGTGTGATCATATTTGTTTCTTATGAAGTTCTACAGAGGAACTTCTCATATAATGATCGATACGCAAACACAAAGACTTGTGTTTGTGAGCTAACAGTGACCTCTTTTGGACAGACTGTGTTATAACAGAAAATGTGAGCAGTGATGTACTTATGTAAAAGGTTAAATGGCTAATACCATAATTTTAAGACTTGCATATTGCACCATGTTTATATTAGTATAAATATTTTTATCTAAAAATAAAATGTATTGCTTAAAGCATTTAAGTAAAAATTATATTTAATATTTTAGATATCTTTTCATAATATTTAATATATACACATCATATATATTTTATATACATTTTTTAAAATAACTTGTACTAAAATATAAAATAAAATAAATGCGTATAAATCATTTTGCATTTTGTTTATATTACAATGTGTGTATATAATAATAATAAGTATTGTTGTTGTTGTTGTTGAATTTGTTTTATTAATGATTTATTCATATTTAATATATATCTTATATACTTTATACACCATATTTTATGAATAAATCATTTTTAATAAAATATAAATAAAATAATGAGTACAAATAATGTTGCATTTTGTATATATTACAATGTGTGATACAATAATGATAATAATTACTATCATTGTTGTTGTTATTGAATTTGTTTTATTAATTGTTATTATTAATTTATTAAATTTAATATATATTTTACACACCATGGTTTTATGAATAAATTATTTATACTAATACATAAACTAAAATAAAATGAACAGTGTGTATAAATAATATTGTATTTTGTATACATTAGAATGTGTGTGTGCATAATAATAATAATAATTCATATTATTATTATTAGTGTTGAAATAGGTTTATTATTAATAATAATTATTATTAGTTTAAATATTTTTTATCTATAAATAAAATATAAAAATGTTTCATAATATTTAATATATATCATATATATTTTACATACCATTTTTATAAATAAATTATTAGTACTAATATTTAAAATACATGATGTGGATAAATAATATTGCATTTTGTATATATTACAATGTATATAATAATAATTATTATTATTGTTGTTGAATTAGTTTTTATTATTAATAATTATTAATGCTAATTTATTAATATATATTGTATATATTTTATACACAATATTTTTTATGAAATTATTTATACTAATAAATGTGTGTAAATAATATTGTATTTTTTATATATTTGAATGTGTGTATATAATAATTATTATTTTATTTTATTATTATTATTTATTTAATGTTGAAATAGGTTTATTAATAATAATTATTATTAATGTATTAATTTTTGATATTAGTATACATATTTATCTATAAATAAAATAGAAATGATTTATATTTTAATATATCTCATATATATTTTATATATTTGAATGTATGTATATAATAATAATAATTACTACTTATATATTATATATATTATAATTATTATTAATGTATTCATTTTGATAATAGTATAAATACATACTTATTTAATATTTAATATATCATAAATATTTTATACATTTGAATGCGTATATATTTTTTTATTGTTGAAATAGGTTTATTAATAATGATAATTATTATTAATGTATTAATTTTGATATTAGTATACATATTTTATCTATTTATATATATATATATATATATATATATATATCCTTTTTTTAAATATATATACCATATTTTTACGAATAAATTTATACTAATAAATAAAATAATGTGTATAAATAATATTGTATTTTGTATATATTAGTGTGTGTACATAATATTAATTATTATTATTATTATTATTTATTGTTTAAATAGTTTTATTATTATTATTGTTATTGTTATTATTATTCATTTATTATTATTTAAATTTCTATAAAATTGTATCTATAAATAACATAAATAAAAATGTTTCATATTTAATATATATCATATATATTTATATACCATATTTGTATAAGTAAATAAAAAATATATATTTTACTAATAAATAAAATAAATTGTGTAGTAATAGTAATTACTTTTATTATTATTATCTGTTTAATTTTATTTTTACTATTATTAATATATTAATATTTATATCAGTATAGATACTTTTTATCCATACATAAAATAAATGTATTTATTATGTAATGCATTTAAGCAAAAGTTCCATTTAATATTTTAGATATATTTTGATAATATTTAATATATATCATATTCATTTTACATACCATATTTTATGAATAAATTATTTATACTAATAAATAAAATAAAATAAAATAACATGCATAATACTGTATTTTATATGTTTTGGTGTGTGGAAAATAATTATTATTATTATTTGTTTTTTTAATAATTATTATTAATTTATTACTATTATTAATAATAATGAATTTAATGAGTATCATATCTTCTTATTCTACTTTTATATTCATATATTCAAATACCATATTCGAATCGGGGTGTGTGTGTGTACATATATATATAACGTGTGTGTGTGTGTGTGTGTGTGTGTGTGTGTGTTTGAGTAAATATATAGTACAATAAAAAAATATATTTAAAAAAAAAGTGTGTATTTGTTACATTCTTGTTACAGCTGAAAGCACAAAGTGTAAACATACCCTGTGCTCCATATAATTCATGAGGACAGCAAAATTGGTGGTGTGGTTGCAGAAGCAGGAAGTGACTTCAGGAGCAGAAGGCAACACTCTGCACCCTTTATTGGACCAAGAACTTGTATGACCCGCCCTTTGGACATGAGACACTACATCAGACCCAAACAAGACACTGTAATACGACATAACATCTATTAGCAGTTTTGTAACAGGATTACGTTCACTTACATGATATTCCAAAAGACACAGACAGGAGTCACTTGTCTGGAATACTGGGCCTAAATAAGAAAAAAGGAAAAATAATCATTTTTATAGAATATAAAACTATTTTAGTTTACTTTAGCTTTATTTTTATATTTTCAGTTTATGTTTTATAGATCATTAATTAGTGATTATGTTGTGTTTTTGTCTTTTTATTACTTTTAGTAATTCTACATAGTTAATTACTAATATTTAATTTTTAGTTTTAGCTATTTTAGTACTAAGTTAGACTACATGAAAATAAGAAAATAAGAAACAAGTTTTTTCGTTTCGTTTGGTTTCTTTCAGTTAATGTTTATTTTATTCCTAGTAACAAAAACGTGTTTTTTATGGTTTTAGTTAATTGAAGGTTAATTGAAGACATTCACTCCTTCCAGTCTTTTTACCGTAATCCCAGAGGATAGGGTGTACTGGACAGAGACAGGAACATTTTCTGCCCTGGAAACGTCCCGCACTGTTGCTGAGATCACTGCTGTGGACAGCTGACCAGTGTGATGCCTAACACATGAACAAAACAGCATTACAATGGCCGCAGTCAACTGTAAATCCAAAGAAAAAGATTTAAACATTAATATTAGTGTAAAAAAAATTTTATCAGGCTCATGCTAACCTATTGTCTTTCTGTTGGTCAGAAAGGGTTTTCACCTCCAGCCTGGACAAGATGTCTAACAGGTTATTGTAATAGGTATGAATAAGCATCACTTCCTTGTGGCCTGTCAAGTAATATTAGCAAACAGTTGCTTATTATGAAAGGAATTATTTACCCAAAAATGAAAATTACCCCATGATTTACTCACCCTCAAGCCATCCTAGATGAATATGGCTTTCTTCTTTCAGAAGAATATAATCAGAGTTACATTAAAAATGTCTTGGCTTATAAGTTTAAGTATTGAAGTGAAATAAGTATTTGATTCCCTATCAATCAGCAAGACTTATGGCTCCCAGGTGTCTTTTATACAGGTAACGAGCTGAGATTAGGAGTACTATCTTAAAGGGAGTGCTCGTAATCTCAATTTGCTACCTGTATAAAAGACACCTGTCCACAGAAGCAATCAATCAATCAGATTTCAAACTCTCCACCATGGCCAAGACCAAAGAGCTGTCCAAGGATGTCAGGGACAAGACTGTAGACCTACACAAGGCTGGAGTGGGCTACAAAACCATCGCCAAGCAGCTTGGTGAGAAGGTGACAACAGTTGGTGGGATTATTCGCGAATGGAAGAAACACAAAATAACTGTGAATCTCCTTCAATGCAAGATCTCACCTCGTGGAGGTTCAATGATCATGAGAACGATGAGGAATCAGCCCAGAACTACACGAGAGGCTCTTGTCAATGATCTCAAGGCAGGTGGGATCACAATCACCAAGAAAACAATTGGTAACACACTACGCCGTGAAGGACTGAAATCCTCCAGTGCCCGAAAGGTCCCCCTGCTCAAGAAAGAATGTGTACAGGCCCAAATGAAGTTTGCCAATGCACATCTGAATGATTCAGAGGAGATCTGGGTGAAAGTGTTGTGGTCAGATGAGACCAAAATCAAGCTCTTTGGCATCAACTCAACTCGCTGGGTTTGGAGGAGGAGGAATGCTGTCTATAACCCCAAGAACACCTTCACCGTCAAACATGGAGGTGGAAACATTATGCTTTGGGGGTGTTTTTTGGCTTAGGGGACAGAACCACTGCACCGCATCAAAGTAACGATGGACAGGGCTATGTATCAAATCTTGGGTGAGAACCTCCTTCCCTCAGCCAGGGCATTGAAAATGGGTTGTGGATGGGTATTCCAGCATGACAATGACCCAAAATACACGGCCAATACAACAAAGGAGTGGGCTCAAGAAGAAGCACATTAAGGTCCTGGAGTGGCCTAGCCAGTCTCCAGACCTTAATCCCATAGGAAATCTGTGGAGGGAGTTGAAGGTTTGAGTTGTCAAACGTCAGCCTCGAAACCTTAATGACTTGGAGAGGATCTGCAGAGAGGAGCGGGAGAAAATCCCTCCAGAGATGTGTGCAAACCTGGAGGCCAACTACAAGAAATGTCTGACCTCTGTGATTGCTAACAAGCGTTTTGCCACCATGTACTAAGTCATGTTTTGTGAAGGGGTTAAATACTTATTTCACTCATTGAAATGAAAATTAATTTATAACTTTTTTGAAATGCGTTTTTCTGGATTTTTTTTGTTGTTATTCTGTCTCTCACTGTTCAAATAAATATTGTATTTATATTAGGGATGCACCGATACGAATCGGCCGATCATGCTTGCGCGTTTTGTCAGTAAAGCCGGTTCTGTAATCAGCGGTAAATGCCATCAGGTGCGTGATTTCACGTTGAGCCGTGTATACTACACACAGCCGTTGTTTACCGACGAGCTGCACAAATCAATGTTCATTATCAGTGTGAAAGTGCGCAGCTCGTCAGTGAACAACGGCTGTGTGTAGTATATACGGCTCAACGTGAAATCACGCACCTGATGGCATTTACCGCTGATTACAGAACCGGCTTTACTGACAAAAGGCGCAAGTGATCGGCCGATATGGATCGGTGCATCCCTAATATTCTAAACATATAAAATTATAGACTGATCATTTCTTTGTCAGTGGGCAAACATACAAAATCAGCAGGGTATTTCCCTCACTGTAAATGCCTTCTGAAGCAAATCAATGCGTTTGTGTAAGAAAAATACCCATATCCGAATCACTTCAGAAGGCCTTTATTAACCCTCTGGAGCCATGTGGAGCACTTTTTATGATGAATGGATGCACTTTATTGAACTTTGAAATCTCAACAGCCATTCACTGCCATTACAAAGCTTGGAGGAGCCAGGACATTTTTTTTAATATAACTCTGATTGCATTCGTCTGAAAGAAGAAAGTCATCTACACCTAGGATGGCTTGAGGGTGAGAAAATCATTGGGTAATTTTCATTTTTGAGTGATTACTATAAGATATCTGTAGAGATAAGAAAACTACCTAAAAGCCCTTCTTATCTCACCCGAAGTAAAGATTCTCTGCATTTCTGACTCTGGTATGAGGATCTCATCATGACTGCCGAACTGACCACCATGATTCGAAGGCTTGAACACACATCCGCAGGTCATCTGCGACAGACTCCGTGGCTCCAGATGAATATCTGAGGAAGCAACTGATATTGTGACTCTCAATATAAAAAAAAATTATCATTGTTTGTACAGTTTTTATGGTAGGACAAGTAAATTTGCCATGGCTAAACAGTCATAACTGCTCAAATACAATGACAGACAAAAGAGGTTTATCTTTATTACGCTACCTCTTAAGAAAACAAATACTGACTCTGAAATATTCTGCTACCAATTCATGCTGAGGAAAAATCCACTGTACCCATGTTGTTTGTTGACATTGTGAAGCTTTTGCGCTCATTCCAGAGAGCATCCGCCAGCGTACACAGGAGCTTGTCAATGCTCTCCACAATTGTCAACGGTCCAAGGTGATTCTAAGAAGATACAGGAAACAGACACTGACAGAAGAGTCAACACCCACTTTTTTGTAAATTTGGTTCTTTAAAAACAGGTTAGAACCAATTTCAAACTCAAAACATACCTCTTCTGTTATCAAATCCTCCCATTGTTCGCCCATATCAGGGTTGATGAGTCTGCTAACCAGTTCTAAGCAATTGCGGATCATAGATATGAAGACTTCAGTGGGAACGGTCATTTTATTGAGTCGAGTGGCCTTCTCGATGGTTTCAGTGAAGTACAGAAGATCAGAATGTGTAACGATGTCTGCTTTGCTGTCCATAACTCTCAATATGGCACTCAAAAGGGAAATATGACGAGTCAGATCATTCTCAGGGAGCAATGTTGCATTTGTATCCTGTGGAGAAAGATAGTCTAAGTTCAAGTCATTAGACGATTATATTGAATGTCTATGTGTCAATAGTATCTGTATTTGGATCTTTGTAGAGTATGTTTAGAGTGAATATAATAAAAACCAGCCATGAGCTCTGTCTAACTCACAGGTTTGGAATGAATCTCATCGCTGACTTGTGAGAAGAATGAGGTTCCAGGAAAACCAAAGTCCAGCTGCTCTGAAACGAAGAAGGGAAATGATTAGATTATGAACACATGGTCAACAGCATAAGAAACTGCATTTTTAGGGCTCCATACAAAGCAAAATCACAACTCAACGAAACAAAAATTAACATAAAATACAAAACAAAAATGCAAACGATAACAAAACTTGACACCAAACACAACAAAAACAAAACAACACAACAAATTACAAAACAAAAATTAAAAAAAAGAGAACAAAACACATCAAAACAACACAAAAAAACAACACAACAAAAAAAACAACTGAAAACAAAACAAAAATGCAAAAGATAAAACAACAAAAAAAGACTCCACACAAAACATAACAAAAATAACATAAAAACAAACATGCAAAAGATAACAAAACTCCACACAAAACACACAAAAAATAACAAAATACAAAACAAAAATGCAAAAGGTAGCAAAACACAACAAGACTTAACAACAAAAAATAAAACAAAATAAAAATGCAAAAGCAAACAAAACACAACAAACACAAAACCAAACAACACAACAAAAAATAACAAAACAAAAACTCAAAAGATGACAAAACACAACAAAAAAACTAAACAAAACAAAACTGCAAAAGAAAACAAAACACATCCAAAATTAAAAAAATAAAACACAAAAAAATGCAAAAACTAAAACACAACAAAAACAAAACAATACAACAAAAAATAACAAAACACAAAAACAAATATGCAAAAGATAACAAAACACAATTAAACTAAACAACACAAAAACAAATGCAAAAGATAACTAAACATAACAAAACTCCACACAAAAACAAAACAACAAAGCAAAAATTAACATAAAACAAAATATAAATGCAAAAGATACCAAAACACAACAAAAAACATCAAAATAACAATTTAACATGAAACAAAATACAAAAGCTAAAAAAACCCGCAAAACTAAAATTAACAAAACACAAAAAAGCAAAAGATAACAAAACACAACAAAAATAAATCAGAGCACAAAATAACACAACAAACATGCAAAAAGATAACAAAGCTCACACAAAACAAACAAAAACAAAACACACAAAAAATATCAAAACAAAACAAAAATGCAAAAGCAAACAAAACACAAAACCAAACACAACAAAAAATAATATAAAACAAAAACTCAAGATGACAAAACAAAAAAAACATAAAACATAACACAAAAATGCAAAAGACAACAAACACATCCAAAGTTAACAAAATAAAACACAAAAAATGCAACAACTAAAACACAACAAAAAAATAACAAAACACAAAACAAATATGTGAAAGATAACTAAACATTGAAACTTAACACAAAACAATTAAAAAGGTAAAACAAAACAAAAATGCAAAAGATAACACACAACAAAACACAACATAAAAACACAACAAAAACAACACAACAGAAAAGACCACAACATAAACGCAAACAAATAGATAAATAAACACAAAAACAAAACAAAAAATAACAGAAAACAAACAATAATGTCTTGCATTTTTGTTTGTTTTATGTTATTTTTTGTTTTGTTTCAGAGGTAACAAAACCTCAGAAAACGCAACAAAAACAAAAACAAAAAACTAAACAAAAAAAATGCAAAAGATAAAAACAACAGAACTCCACACAAAACACAACTAAAACAACAAAAACTAACATAAACTAACAAAAACACAAACAAAACCAAATAGGAAGTCACTAGCTCCTAAAACATAATATATAGTGAATGTGACCATTTATTTACAAATATTCAAATGAACAAACAGTGAATAAATAGTCTCACAAACTAAAAACCATAAACCGCAACAGTTCCTGGTTCATTTTTAATAGGACATAACTAAATTACTCTCAGTTTAGTGAGTCATTATTTTGAACTCAGTATTATTCCAAATAATGCACTAAGAGAGCCTGATTCACACTGCAAACTCGCAAGCGAGTTGACAGTTTGTTTAAAAAAATTATTTTGATGACCTCAACAAAAAGAACAGGTTTATATAAATCATTAGCCCATGAACCGAAATTGCTCTTGCATGCATTGGAAAGCACTGTACATGCACTCTAAATCTTAAAATAATTTGCGTAAAATAATTTGCATTGGCAACCTTTTAAATTGCCGTTTGGAGCACTGAAATGTCCTTATAATGATATATTTTATATTTATAATCCCATGTATATTTTTAATGCATGTAGTTGGTGTTATTTTAAGCGTATTATCTATGTTTCTTCTTTTTTAAATTTGAGCTCATGATCTAATTAAATGTCATAATATCCAGTGGAAAAACAGTATCCACACTCAGACTTGCACTGTAAAAAGTTGTCACCAGTTTCATCTTAAAAACTTAAGATCAGCAGCTGCCTTAACATTTTAAGATAAATCATCTTAAAAGTACAAGTTATTTTAACTAATTGTATTGTCGTGAGTTGAAATGACTTGTAGTTTTTAAGTTGATTTAACTTAAAATTTTAAGGCAGCTGCCGAACTTGAAACTGGTGAAATCTTTTTACAGTGTGGACAGAACCAAGTCCCACCCTACATTTTATTTATTTTTCGCTAATGCGTTTCACTCAAGAAAAGCTCTGCCACTACTTGCGTTAAACTGGATCTTTAATAATGCTTCAAAATATTCTAAAGCAGGTGAACACCTTTTGGAAAGAGGCAAACGCTTCCTCTGTGTGTTGTGCAGGAGTCATTAATCGCTTTTCCACTTGCAGGGTCAAAGGTTACACAGGTCTTGTGAGAAGCACTGGAAAAATTGTGAAGCAAACTCTGATCCAACCCAGAGATGACAAGCTGGTCTTGTGGTCGTATTTTGGAGCCTGTGAGAGACAAGAACAAAAACTAGTTTAGCAGAAAATTAATCTTCTTCAGCCAATTCATCTGTCTAGTACCCAGCAGCCGGAAACCCAAGTTTGCTTCTAGTCCGCCAATTTAAAGATGTCATAATGAGTCATAGCTCTCAAGCTCTCCAAGTCTGTAAAGACCATGTGTCGTCTCAGAAAAAGAGTAAGGAACTCTGAATCCATGACTCATGTGATGAAGAATATATTGTGAAGGGTGGGTCTCACCATTACCGCACAGATGAAATATTTACAACCATCTCAGTTTCCAATCGCATTTGCGGGGGAGTAGAAATGATTATGCAAAGACACAAGAGTGCAAGACTCTACCTTGACATGGCGAGCTTCCTATATGTGTCTGCAGGGACGTCTCTATTTCCAGTGAGGACTCGTTCCACTTGAAGAACAAACCAGAAGGGACTGGTGAGCAATGTTTTTCCATGCTTTGGATTTCAGAGTCGACCAGCAAACGATCCCACATGTACAGCTGTGTAACGTTCCCACAAAGCGCCTTGTCGCTGTTGTAGCCTCCATAGGTATCCTGGTCTTGTCCGATCATGAAAAGTCCATCGCCTCCGATGTGACTGGTCGAGTTGAGGTCGATCCCAGAACCCAGAACCATTCCATCCACCCAGATGACCCACTTCCCGCTATTGCCGTCCCAACTCGTGCATATAAAGTGCCAGGCGGCATCATTGATGAAACCAGTTATGTAGGTGCTGTTCATACCATGCACCAACAACCCAAGGTTGACCGATTGGTTTTCGGTGATTTGCACTTGGAGTTGGAATTCTTTGATGAACGATTCAACGGCGTACGAGAAGACTGTGGAAAGTCCGAGACAATTGGGATCGAGCTGGAGAAGAGCGCAAACCGTAAGTGCCTCCATTTTAGGGAACTTGTGGTGAAGGCGAGCTGATTTGCGGTGCGGACGCACTGGAAATTCAAGTACGTATATGTCTGGAGGACCTGGAAAAGAATTTGTAATGTTTACTATTGAAACTTTAAGGCGTGCGATGAATATGGTTGGTGCTTACCATGTTTTTGCAAGACGCCTGCACTTTCAATCCATACGGGTTGGGTGATATTTAAGGATCGTAGGAAGGCATTCAGCTTTTGAATCTCTTCAGTATTGGACACCATCACCAATGTCCCTGAACGCTGGAGGCAGAGGCTGCTGGCAACTTGCCACGGCTGTCGATCTGGCACGTATTCGGGGTAATAGTCATCATGTGTAAGCAGGGTTTTGCTTTCCACTGTAAACACAAGAGTATTTTTGTTTACAAACACATGACACCTTTTAGTGTAAATTGTAAATCCGTGTGATTTCAAGCTTTGAATTGAGTTACAGATCGTATTATGCTGTGATTACCGTTTTCCATGCAGTGATGAATGAGAACCTTGGTTTGTAAAGAAAACAAAGGTTTGCCATTATATAAAAACAATAGTAATTTAATTTAAATAGGTATTCATTATATGCTAGGAGCATTTGTTATCATATATGTGACCCTGGACCACAAAACCAGTCTTACGTAGTACTGGTATATTTGTAGCAATAGTCAAAAATACATTGTAAGGGTCAAAATGATCGAAAATCATTGGGATATTAAGTAAAGATCATGTTCCATGAAGATATTTTGTACATTTTCTACAGTAAATATATTAAAACGTAACTTTTGAATAGTAATATGCATTGCTAAGAACTTAATTTGGACAACTTTAAAGGCGATTTTCTCAATATTTTGATTTTGTTGCACCCTCACATTCCTGATTTTCAAATAGTTGTATCTCAGCCAAATATTGTTTCATCTTAACACACCATGCATCAATGGAAAGCTTATTTATACAGCTTTCAGATGAATAAATCTCAATTTTTCTCAAAATTTAACGTTAACCTTATGACTGGTTTTGTGGTTCAGGGTCACATATTAACATATGTTATTCATATAAGGAAAGACGTATATTTAAATTGAATTATGGATTACTTACAATCACGTTGGAGCAGATAACTTTCAACAGATTCATCCTGCGAAAACAAATATTCATTAGCAGTGACACAAATGTAACTTATAATGAGGAAATTTATTAAACACGTTCAACGAAAAAGTTTGCAGTATTACCTCAAGAGCAGAAACGTCAAATGTATTCATTAAAGCGTATATTAAAACCGAATAAAACCGTCTATTACCTGAATATGAGATAAAGTTACAGTCGGAGGTCATAAATGTAATATTTTATTCCGAGGAGTGAAGTTTAGCAAACGGCTCACACTCTTTCCGTTGAAAGTGTTGTGAGGAACTCCTGTGTGAGATCATGAGAGGCAGCAGCGGAGAGAGAACAGACAACAGTTCCCGCCACTCCCCTCCTTACCATCAACACAACTTTATATTTGAGTTTGGAAGCGCTGAAAAGAATTGCGTTTTTGTGGTCAGTTAAAAAATAACATCTCTGACTCTGAATTTATGTAACCCCCTGGTTTGTCCTAAACAGTGTGGTTGAACTGAAATTAGAAAAAAAACGTCCTCATCATTGTACATGCTTGCATGTTGGCTTTTAGAATTTCAACACTACTTTCTATAACTTAATTTAATAATAATTATATTAAACTAAAACCGAAACCATAAAAAAATTGAAATAAAAAATAAAAATAAACGTATTTTCAGCTAGTTGCATTGCAACAGTTCTTATTTTTATTTAATTTAACCTGATGTACTAAAATAACTAAAAACGATTATTTATATTTATTTATTTAATAACAAATAATCATATAATGGCAAAAAAAAAAAAACACACCACAAAATTACTAAAACCTTCATAAATAATATATCCACCTTATTTTTGCCATAAGAGCGGGCGCGGCCATTTGTAAATTTTATGGGTGTGGCTTTTGGTCTCATCTGCTTCCAGCTATTTTTAACTGTTCAAAACAGCTAGTTTTGCTGTTTGATATTGCAACATATTGAACACTTTTACCGTTTACTGCACTTTGCTATTCTCATTATTGCCAAGTCCGTGGGAATTGGGCTACTTTAGCGCTGTTGCTGCGGGTTGTTTTTCATGTCTGCTGGTTGAAGCGACCCCAATAATGTGATATTTCGGCCCTGAAATACGAATTTTGCCAGGGGAACCCAGCCAAAAACATGTATTTTCATTTTTATTTTGTCTAGTTTTAAGTAGTAACTGGGTGGGTTTTTCATGTCTGTGGGTTGAAGCGACACCAATAACATGATATTTAGTCCCTGGAATATGACAACCCTGTTCTGGCTTCCGGTCTCATCTGCGTCCAGCTATTTTTAGCTGTACAAAACAGCTAGTTTTGTTGCTTGATATTGCAGACTGGTGTGTCTTACCATATTACTTTAATGTATTATCTTAATCACGAACACTGCACTTGTTGTTCTTCTCGTTATTTCCCTATAACGGCCGTAAGTCTCGCCCATAGTAAGGTGAGTACCAGTGTTGCCAAGTCCGCAGTTTTCCTGCAGAATTGGGCTACTTTAACACTGTTGCCGCGGGTTGTCTGTGGGTTGAAACGACACCAATAACATGATATTTAGTCCCCGGAATGCGAATTTTACCAGGGAATCCTCACCATAAAACAAGCATTTTACCTCCTTCGAACTTGGAGGGACCCCCATCCAAACTAAATTTGGGCTACTTTTTTTTTTTTTTTTTTTTTTTTACAACTGTTGTGAAAATCTGGCAATCCTGGTCTGGCTTCTGGTCTCATCTGCTTCCAGCTATTTTAAGCTGTACAAAACAGCTCATTTTGCTGCTTGATAATGCAAATTGGTGTGTCTTACCATATTACTTTAATGTATTATCTTACTTTTGAATATTCTGGTTTGTAGTGCAAACTGTTTTACAGTTTACAGCACGTGGTTGTTGTTCTTGTTATTTCCCTATAGCGGTTATAGCGATTTAGTCCCTGGAATGCAAATTTTACCAGGGGAACCCCGCCAAAAAACGTGTATTTAACCCCTCAGAACACAATTTTCATGGGGGACCCCCTCAAAACGTGATTGAGCTACTTTTAGGCTAATTTTAAGCAATTGGGCGGGTTTTGTTGTAAAAATATTTGGCAACCCTGTACTGGCTTCCAGTCTCATCTGCATCCAGCTATTTTTAGCTGTACCAAATAGCTGGTTTTGCTGCTTGATAGTGCTAATTGGTGTGTCTTACCATATTACTTTAATGTATTATCTTAATTATGAACAATCTGGTTTGTAGTGCAAACAGTTTTACCGTTTACTGAACGTTGTTATTCTTCTCATTATTTCCCTATTGTGGTTAATGAACCGGAAGTCTCGCCCATAGACTTACTTCCACGTTCAAAAATAAGGTGGATACCAGGGTTACCAAGTCCGCAGTTTTCCTGCAGAATTGGGCTACTTTAACACTGTTTCCAGGGGTTGTTTTTCATGTCTGTGGGTTGAAGCGACATCAATAATATGATATTTAGTCCTTGGAATGCGAATTTTACCAGGGGAACCTCGCTAAAAAATCTTGTATTTTACCCCCTCTAATTTTTTTTCCAGAGAACCCCCCTCCAAAAGAGATTGGGCTACTTTTAGGTAGCAATTGAGTGGGTTCTGTTGTGAATCTGGCAACCCTGGTCTGGCTTCCGGTCTCATCTGCATCCAGGTATTTTTAGCTGTACAAAACATCTAGTTTTTCTGCTTGATATTGCAAATTGGTGTGTCTCACCATATTATTTTAATGTATTGTTTGAAACTAGTTTGTACTGCAAACAGTTTTACTTTTCTTACTGCACATTGTTATTCTTCTTATTTCCCTATAGTGGCTAATGAACAGGAAGTCTCACCCATAGACTTACTTCACCGTTCAAAAATAAGGTGGATACCAGTGTTGCCAAGTCCGCGGTTTTCCTTAACGCTCTTGCTGTGGGTTGTTTTTAATGTCCGCAGTTTGAAGTGACCTGGGGAACACTGCCAAAAAAATGTGTATTTTACCCCTGAAACGCTTTTTTTTTGGGGGGGGGGGCTACTTTTGAGTAGTAATTGGGCAGGTTTTGTTCTGAAAATCTGGCAACTCTGGTTGATACTCGATATTTTTTTACTTTTTGAAAAGACATTTTATCTTAAAGGAAAAATATAACTTTTCACTGACGTTTATTTACACGTTTTAAATAGCAAATTCTGGTCACCAGAATGAAAGTACAGACTTATGACATTGCAGATACACTGCCAATAACAAAATTACTAAAGTCTTACGAATACAGTATGTAACTGGAACGTCCTTGGTTATCTAATGACCATAAGAGTTCGTACTGACGACAGTGGTTAGTAATTTGATGGTAATGAAATTAGGAGCATGCTACGTCCCATTTACGTTGTCAGTTAGTAAGTCATGAAATTACTCAAAAGCACCAATAAGTTACATAACTGGTGAGTTGTGTTAGCTGGGTAAATTCCTACTCTGCTGCCCATTTGCCTCTTAAATGTGAAACATTTCTGTGAAAGATAACTCACACAAAAGATCAAAACATCATACAATGCACAACTACCTGAAACAAAATAAAAAAAACTATACAATGTTACTTTGTAAATGAGCCATTTTCCAATGGATTCCAAGTTTTATATATAGAAAAATTGAAAAGGCATGCAATGTGAAGTGTTTAAACAAAACACCAGACCTATTTTCCCAGTGAGTGTTTATTATTGAAAGTATAAATTAGTGTGGAACAATTACATGATCCAGAGTAAACGCCACTGCAAATGCTAAAAAATCTTGTCTCCATGCAAATGACATTGTGAGATACCAGTGCGCCCAAGCCTGTGCAAAGGTTTCAAGTGCAAATATATATCCAGAAGTATTTTCTGCATGAGTAACGAAAGACTTAGGTGCTTGATCACCTGCAAAATACACAGAAACCCATCTTCATAAGTTAAACAATTAAGCCCTTCTTTAAAATCCTACAGTTAAATCTACAGGTCGTACAAAATATTGTAGGCCTGAATGAGTGCATACTGAAAATACAACCAACTGAAAAGTGAGGCCACTTTAGCGTTAACCATTATACCAAATATAGCTGCATACATAACCCTTCAATCCAAAAATCACACCCAGCGGGCATCTCTGGAGCATGTGCTAATGCCTGAAGACAGAGTATACACTACTTTAGGGACGGTTCGATTTCTGCTGCCATAACCTGGTTGAATAAACTGTCTATCTGTGTCCAGCATCTGGATTCCGTCTGTGCTTTTATTAAATGGCACTGTCAAAGCCTGCAGTGCTGAGTGCACTTGATTTCGGACGGCCATTATATTCTTCTCACACGGAAGCTGAAGACCGTCGGAACGTCTTCCAGACATTTCGCGCGGAATGCCGTTGATGACATCATCAATCGTCTTAGACAGAGACTGTATCGTCTGACTAAGGTCAGCGCCGCTGCCCCTCCCTGTGTTACACATTAAAAAAAATAAAGTCATGTAACATATTTGTCATAGCTGAAAAGTGCGTTTCATATAAATGCTATTGTGGAAAGTATGCTGTACCCTTCTGAGAGCGCAACAGAGACGAGTGGAGATCTTTGATTGCCCGATTCAGCGTGAGGAGGTTAGCGGTGGTGTTCTGAATGGCACACAAGTCTTCATCATCCTCTGAACGATCCTCAGAAGAGCCTGACCTTTCCTGTGAAATAGCAGATGTAGAAACATCTCTTAAAGGGAAAGGTTACAACAAAAAACTTAAACAAATCAAACAAAACCCAAAGCAAAACCCAACTAAAAATCACAAAATAAATAAAATCTAATAAAAAATAAATAAAACAACCAAACCAAACAAACCCCCCCCCCAAACAAACAGAACACAACAAAAAAATGGATTAAAAAAAAAAAAAAAACACCAAACCCCCAAAATAGAATATTAAAAACAAAGCTAAATACTAATTACTAACTAAAAAGCAAATAAAAAAAATAAAAATAAAAAATAAATACAACAACAAAAAAACAAACAAACAAAGAAGCCAAACAAAAACTAAACATCCAAAGCAAAAATTAAATACAAAAAAGACTTAAACAAAAAATAATAAAACAAAATCCAATACATAAACAAAATCCACTCCAAATATCACCAAGGATATAAAAAACAACTAAAAATTAAATACAATAAAAACCAAATTAAAAAAAACACACTAAACAAAACCTAACAAAACATAATATTAAAATAAAAAAACTAAATGCAAACGAAACAAAACCAAACCAAACTAAACCCCTAAAACATAATATTAAAAATAAATAAACAAAAAACAAACCAAAACCAGACCAAACAAAATCAATCCCCAAAAACAAAACGACTGAAAAAAAAAACCGAACAAAAACTAAAAACCCAAAGTAAAAAAAAAGAAAAGCAAAACAGAATATTAAAATAAAATTTTTTTTATACAAATAAAACGGAACCAAAACCACACTAAACCAATCAAAACCACAAAAAATAATAAAAACATAAAAACTAAATACAAACGAAACCAAAACCACACCAAACCAAATAATTAAAAAAAAAGACCAAACAAAACCAACCCGCATAACGCCAAACAAAAACTAAAACTCCAAAGCAAAATCAAACAAACACAGAAAAGAAACAAAAGATAAAAACAAGAAAAAACAAACAAGCAAAACCAAAAAAAGGCCACAAAATAAATATTAAAAACAAAAAAACTAAATACAAACAAAACAAAACCACACCAAAAGAAAATGACCAAAAAAGCCAAACAAAAGCTAAAAACCCAAAGTAAAATAAAAATAGAAGACGAAATAAAGAACAGAAAACAAACCAAACAAACCCCCAAAACAGAATCTTAAAAACAATAAACTACATACAAACGAAACGAAGTCAAACCAAAATCACACCAAACTCCAAAACAATATTAGAAACATAAAAACTAAATACAAACAAAACCACACCAAACCAAAGAATAAAAAAAACACAAAAAAATAAAATTCAACAAAACAAACCAAAACCAGACCAAACAAAACCAACCCACAAAAACACAAAATGACCAAAATATTTTTGTTAAAAATTACATTAAAAACAAACAAACAAACCAAACAAAAGCCCACAAAATAAATAAATAAATAAATATAATAAAATATAAAACAAAAACTAAATATAAAATGGAAAAACAAACAAAAACCACTAAAAACAAAACAATCCAAAAAACAAAACAAAAGCTAAAAACCCAAAGTAAAATAAAAAAATAGAAGACTTAAACGAAAACAACAACAAAAATTACATAAAAACCTAAAATCACACCAAACCAAAAAAAAAAAAAAAAAATACAAACAAAACAAAACCCCCAAAACAGAATATTAAAAACAAACACTAAATACAAATCACTAAAACACTAAAAACACAACCAAACAAAACCCAACAACCTCCCCCCAAAAAGCAACAAAAACAAACATAAAATGGAAATAAATAAAACATACAAAAATTGTTTAAATAAATATATTTTAAGTAAATATACATATAATTATATATAATTGTTGGCTATCTTAGTTTTAGGTACAGTGGGTGGGTTTGAGGAATGGCTGAGCAGGTGGGATGCATCCATTTTTCCTTATCCCAGCATCCCATTCTCTTGCTGAACAATTACAACAGGCCTGTAGTTTGTGTATCGAAGATAACAGTTACAGCCACATTAAGGTGACAGATGACGCTCCACTCAAATCATTTATTTCGTAAACAGTCGAACGACCCAAGACACGCGATAAGACCGTTCAGGTTGGACGTTTACAAGCGCCATCTCCCTCACTCATTGTTGGGTCGGTCATCAATCCAGAACGTTTTACCTTCAATGACAAACAACAGCTGTTTGTAAGACGTACCGACAAACAGCAGCGGAAGTAGCTCTGCAGAGTGCTGGCGACATCCATCGCATTGGATTTCTGAAATATATTATAATGGCATGCATTTATATCAGCTATAAACATGTTATGCATTAATTTGCAGTATTACCTAGATCAATAAATATTCAATTTTATCTATAAAGTGGATTATTTAGCAGAACTTACCGATATGTGAGCAGATGAAAGATCTCGATGCATCTCTGTAGTGATCCTCTGACCTATGAGGAGAAGATCGGTCACACTCTGACGCATCCCATCCCGCAACAAATCCACAACAGACCTCTAAAGAGAAAGAGAATGCTGTTGAATTTTTGATTCGGACTGGTTTCAGTGTCAAAACTACTATGGTGTAAACGTCAGCTAATTTAAAGGAAATATACCCACGTTGTCTATGATTTCAGAACCATGTTCAGTCAAATGAAGATCAGTTCCATTCACTGCCGCCAGGAAACCGATGGTTTTGAGAACTGCGTTCATACACTCTGTAAACCTTTTCTGGGCCTCTGTTACCATAGAGGAGATCTCAGAGTCACAGCCCTGAAAGACCAAAACGCAGAAAGAACAACAGTCTTATCAGGCCTCTACCAAATATATAAAAAAAGGACAAATATAAAAGAAAAGCAAAACCAAACAAACCCACAAAACCAAACCCTAAAACTAACAAATAAAAGCTCATTTTATTAAATAAACCTAATTCTTTATCAAATAGTTTTAGTAAAATAAATATATTAGATTTTTATACAACAACCAAACCAGAACACCAAAACCACACCAAACAAAACCAACCCTCCAAAAAACAAAACGAAAACAAAAAAAGCGCCCAACAAAAACTAAAAACCTAAAGCAAAATCTGTTTTGAAAAAGAAAAGAAATGAATATAAATAAATAAATAATAAATGTATAAATGTAAATAAAAACAAGAAAAAAATACATAAAAAAACACAGCAAACCAAGTAAAAGCCCCTAAACAGAATATTACAAACAAAACAAAAAAAGGAAACAATTAGCCTTAAAATAGCCTTAAAATAATAATAATAATAATAATAATAAATGATTATTATTATTATTATTGAGTTTATTTACCAACATTTAGACATTATATTTATTTGATATAAACTGATTGAGTGGTTCAAATTTGCCTACATGTAGTAGTAAAATGTATGTGAAGCATTTGTATAATATTTCTTACATTTTTTTTATTAATTAATTAAAAAATAAATATATATTAGGGTATACAAGTGATTGACAAATGCATTTTATTACTACAAACAGACAAATTTAAACCACTCAATGTATAAATGTTTGTAAATAATAATAATAATAATAATAATAATAAGTAACTCAAATTAATTATTGTTACTATTATTATTGTTGTTTTTATTGAACAATAATTAAATAAGCACTTCAAATTAAATAATTAAATAATCAACATTATTATTATTTATAATTTTATTCATTTGTTTTAATTTGTTTTTTTTTTTCAAAAGAATGCATTATTATTGTTATTAATTTAAATAAACACTTCAAAATAAAGATTTATTAATTTTATTATTATTTATAAATTTTTTGATTTGTTTGTTTAAAGAATGCATTACTATTATTATTATTATTATTTACTTAAGTGTTGTTATTTACTTATTTAAGTGTATTTACTGACAAATAGACATTTTATTATATTTTGTATTGATATAAACTGAGTATATGTTAATCACTTGTATAATATTTCTTAAATTTAATTTAATAATAATTTAATACTTAAGAAATATTAAGGTATACATGTGATTGACAAATGCATCTTACTACTACATACAGGCAAGTTTAAACCATTTAATGTCTAAATGTTTGTAAATAATAATAATAGTAATATTAATAATAATAATAATAATAATATAATTTAAATAAATTATTATTATTAATATTTAATAATTATTTAAATAAACACCTCAAATTTAAGAATTTATTATTAATATTATAATTCATTATAATTTCTTTAATTCATTTGTTTAAAGAAGGCATTGTTGTTATTATTAAAAAATATTATTATTTAAACACTTTTTGTAGTTAAAAATAAACACTTAAAATTAAAGTAATTTAAATACATTTTTAATAAATTAGCAAGAAATTACTCAATAATAATAATAATAATCATTTAAAAGCAAGTCCTTAGGTCCATACACTGGCTTCCAGTTATATTTAGGATTAATTTTGAAGTATTTTCTGGCCTAGGACCAATTATGAAAAAATAATTACTTTAATTTTGATGAAATTATTGCATTTTTATTTTTAATTATGTGGTCCCCCTACAGACCTAAACGCATCACATAAATGCAGCTGGTGTTTTATTAATCCACTATAAGCTGTAATGAGCACCTGAATGAGTAACTGAAGGTAGCCTCCGATTTTCTTGACCTCCATCTTGAGCTCCTCAGCTCTCTGAGACAATGAATCAAAGCTGGGCTTAATGCTGGAGACCCAGTGCATGGTAATGAACACAGCCCTTTCAACAGCAGACGTGGCCTTCACTAGATGAGTCTGGGCTTCAGTACTGCAGGCAAACACTGTTATACACACAAACAGAACAAAATGAGGCTCTTTGTGAGGGCTGTGATGACATAGGTCTTGTACATTCATATTGAGCTTAATATTGACACTGATGAATGGCTTTGTTGATTTAGGTTTGTTAAAGACGCTCTGAAGCTTACGGTTCTCCTGACAGTCGTCGTCAAGGTGCTCGTAAAGGTCTGCGATGGACCTCACGGCGCGGTAAACCTCCAGCAGGTCTAGGGTCAGTTGGTCGGCTAAGCTTTTGCTCTCCTCTGTTGATTGGCAGGACGAGCGCAGACGAGCAACAGCAGAGCCAATCAGATCTTTGCAGATTGGTGGGAGGGCGGAGTCAGAGGTGCTGGAGTGCAGGGAGGGGGGCTTGTTCATTAGCCCTAAAAAGACACAGAATATCAAAGTTACGTAACACTTAACAGTCTTACGCATATTTCTTAAGCAGGTTGAAAAAAAATAAATGAATAAATAAAACAATTAAACTAGTATTATGTATGTACTTTTATAGCATTTAGCAATATTTTAAATTAGCATTTATTTTTATATTTTCAGTTTTCATTTTGAATTAAAATTGTCATTTTAATATATTTTGTTCTTTACATGTATTTATATCTTTAAATTATTTTTATTATAGTACTGTATTTAGTTTTAATTGTAGTGCTCATTTTATTTTAAGTTATATATTAGTTATAATAATATTTGTATTTCAGCCTTGAATAAAACTAAACTAAACAAAATAAAAACAAAAACAAACAAGTGAGATGCTACACAAAAACAGAACTCTAAACAAAAACAAAAGTGAGATGTTAGACAAATACGAAACTAAAAACAAAACAAGTGATATGTTACATAAAAACAAAACTAAATAAAGGTGCCATAGAATGCATTGATACAATATTTTAAAAATTGTTCTCTGATATCTGCAAACACCAGATTTATATAAGGAGGAGGAAATTATGGTGTTTGAGACTCACGGTATGTCATGTCCATGTAAAAAAATGTTATTATTCAACTATGCCAAGGTAAATACAGTTTTCCATTCTATGGCACCTTTAAACAAAAACAAAACAAGTGAGATGTTACACCGTGTCTATACCGGACGCGAGCGGCGCGGCGCGACAAAATACAATAGAACCTATTATGCTCTCTACACTGGATGCGGCACGGGGCGTTCTATTTATGCCTCCCCGCACCGCATCCAAAGATTAAATGATTTGCAACGGTCGCTATGTCGCGTCCAGTGTAGACAGACTTCAGCTGTTGCGGCGCAGCACGACGCGGCATGACAACTGTCGCATCCGGTGTAGACACGGTGTTACACAAAAACAAAACAAGTGATACGTTACATAAAAACAAAACTTTAAACAAAAACAAAACAAGTGAGATGTTACACAAAAACAAAATTCTAAACAAAAACAAAAATAATGAGATGTTACACAAAAATAAAACTAAACTAAACAAGTGACGTTACATAATAACAAAACTTTAAACAAAAACAAAACAAGTCAGATGTTACACAAAAACAAAACTCTAAACAAAAACAAGTGATACGTTACATGAAAACAAAACTTTACACAAAAACAAGTAACATTACATAATAACAAAACTTTAAATAAAAACAAAGCAAGTCAGATGTTACACAAAAACAAAACTCTAAATTAAAACAAAACAAGTGACGTTACATAATAACAAAACTTTAAACAAAGTCAGACGTTACACAAAACAAAACTCCAAACAAAAACAAGTGATACGTTACATAAAAACAAAACTTTAAACAAAAACAAAGCAAGTGACATGTTACACAAAAACAAAACTCTAAACAAAAGATACGTTACATAAAAACAAAACTTTAAACAAAAACAAAACAAGTGAGATGTTACACAAAAACAAAACTCCAAACAAAAACAAGTGATACGTTACATAAAAACAAAACTTTAAACAAAAACAAAACAAGAGAGATGTTACACAAAAACAAAACTCTAAACAAAAACAAAACAAGTGATGTTACATAATAACAAAACTTTAAACTAAAACAAAACAAATAAGATGTTACACAAAAACAAAACTAAAAACAAGTGAGATGTTACACAAAAACAAAACTCTAAACAAAAACAAAACAAGTGATGTTACATAATAACAAAACTTTAAACTAAAACAAAACAAGTGAGATGTTGCACAAAAACAAAACTCTAAACAAAAACAAAACAAGTGATGTTACATAATAACAAAACTTTAAACTAAAACAAGTGAGATGTTACACAAAAACAAAACTCTAAACAAAAAACAAGTGAGATTACATAAAAACTAAATGAAAACAAGTGAGGTGTTACACAAAAACTAAACTATACAAAACAAAACTCTAAACAAAACAAGTCAGACGTTACGCAAAACAAAACTCCAAACAAAAACAAGTGATACGTTACATAAAAACAAAACTTTAAACAAAACAAAACAAGTGAGATGTTACAGAAAAACAAAACTCTAAACAAAAACAAAACAAGTGATGTTACATAATAACAAAACTTTAAACTAAAACAAGTGAGATGTTACACAAAAACAAAACTCTAAACAAAAAACAAGTGATATTACATAAAAACTAAATGAAAACAAGTGAGGTGTTACACAAAAACAAAACTCTAAACAAAACAAATTAGATGTTACACAAAACAAAACTAAACAAAAACAAAACAAGTGATGTTACATAAAATACAACATTTTAAACAAAAACAAAACAAACGAGATGTTACACAAAAACAAAACTTAAAACAAGTGAGATGTTACACAAAAACAAAACTCTAAACAAAAACAAAACAAGTCAGATGTTACACAAAAACAAAACAAGTGATGTTACATAAAAACTAAAAAAAAAAAAACAGGTAAGGTGTTACACAAAACTAAAACTAAGCAAAACAAATGAGATGTTTCACAAAAACAAAACTGAACAAAACAAGTGAGATGTTTCACAAAAACAAAACAAGTGAGATGACAAAAACAAAACTCTATACAAAAGCAAACTAACTAAATTATACAGATATGCAGGGCCAGGGTACCAGATTTTGAACCAATGAGATTACACAGTTTTTTTTCCATCTAATATTTTTAGTGTATTTTGAAATTTCCATTTTTTTCAATTACGGAAAAACAACTTTAAATAGTTTTAGTTAGTTTAAACAACATTACTTTGCAAATATGTCCCAAAAACTACTGAGCGAAAAGTGAAAGTCAATGGGGACCAAAACAACATAGTTTGCTCCCATTGACTTTTTTTGTTTTGTTTTGTTTTTAATAAAGTCAGGTTTGAAATGACATGACGGTGAGTAAATGATGACAGCAATGTAATTTTTTTGTGAATAATCTGAATGATGCTAAACTCATTTAAAGAGTCAAAGAGCCACATACATACAATATAAAAGGTACTTTACCAGTGGACTGTGAGGGAGCACAGTGTAAGCTTTGAATGGGGTGCACTCGGATCTCATAGAGACGCCCAGAAATCCTCCTGCTCTTTAGTAAACTCCTACTCCTGAACAAGAAAAAGAGGGAAAAAAAAGAAATCCAGATACATTTGAACTTGCATCTTGACTTGAACCATAATTATCAATCAGATCATTAACAGCCTGTTACATGATGTACACTTTGAGATGAACAACTGTTCATTCCAAGGACTGAAAGATATGAGAGAAAGTCAAGAGATGAAAAGCAAAGAAATATCTATAATCTGAGTTGTAGAAGGAGTTTCATGTCACATGCACTTGTTGGGACTGAAAATGGGTTAAAAATGCTGCAGGCATGTTCTTTTCCATAGAGCTAGGTTTATTAGGGGAAAAATATAATCATGGTGGAAGACAAGAAACAGTTTTGGGCACAAAGCATACTTCTGTGTTTTCCTTCCTCAGATGTACAAAGAGCCGAAAAGCAGCATTGTGGACTCAATGAGAAGACTAATAAATTCAAATACCTTCTGCGAGAGAACGACGAGGTTGAGGAAGAGGCAGATAGGTCTGGTTCCCACTCATCATTAGGGTCATAAAACACGTCGTCATCTTTAGAGGCGCTCTCCCCCTATACAGCCAATAAACATCAGACTTGATTTAGCCGCAGACTCTTTTACGATAATAAGAGCAAGTGCCAATACTACACGCTTCCTGCTTTTACTGGGTAATTACAGGGAAATAAACAGGCTTCAAACAGTCTCATATATTATTGTGTTCAAACAACTAAGCTCTGCATTAAATACTCAGCGCTTTGTTCAAATCAAGTGAGGCACAATGTTTGCAATGTAAAGTAAACACCTACACAAAAATAAAACAAGAACTAAAATATAAACAAAAAATAAAGCTAAACACTAAACAAAATGAAACAAAAACAAACTTTAAGTGAGATGCTGCAGATAAACAAATACAAATCAATATAAAAAACAAAGAGAAACACTAAACAAAAATCAATCAAAAAAAACTTTTCCAAAGTCAAGTGAATTGCTACACACAAAAAATAAAACAGAACTAAACCCTAAATAAATAAAAAAAAATTAAACAAAACAATGTTAAGTGAGAGCTACACAAAAACAAAACACCACCAAAAACATAACTGAACAAAAACCAAAAACCAACTGACATTTTCTCGTAATAACGCAACGTTGTTTAAACTAAATATTTCTTGTAATAATGCGATGTTATCTCGTTAAAATGGCTTCTTTTTCTTGTAAAATTGACATGTCTCCTAATAACAGTTATCACATTAAAACAGCATCTTTTTCTCATTAAAACGACATTTTCCCATAACGAGATGTTGTTAAAACTACTTATTTTTTATAATAATGCAACATTATCTTGTTAAAACTGCATCTTTTTCTCGATTTCTCGTAATAATGAGATGTCGTTAAAACTATGTTTTCTCGTAATAACGTGATGTTTAAACAACATATTTTTTCGTAAAAACTTTGTTGTTAAAACTACATACTTTCTTGTAATAATGCAATGCTATCTCGTTAAAATGGCATCTTTCTCTCGGAAAATTGACATGTTGCCTCGTAATAACGCAATGTTATCTTGTTAAAACGGCATCTTTTTCTCATAATAATGAGATGTCGTTAAAACTAAGTTTTCTCGTAATAACGTGTTGTTTAAACTACATACTTTCTCGTAATAATGCAATGTTATCTCGTTAAAATGGCATCTTTTTCTCGTTAAATTGACGTTTTCTCGCAATAACGCAAAACTACATATGTGACCCTGGACCACAAAACCAGTCATAAGGTTAAATTTGACAAAACTGAGATTTATACATCATATGAAAGCTAATAATAAATAAGCTTTCTATTGATGTATGGTTTGTTAGGATAGGACAATATTTGGCTGAGATACATCTATTTGAAATCAGAAATCTGAGGATGCAAAAAAATCAAAAATACTGAGAAAATCACCTTTAAAGTTGTCCAAATTAGGTTCTTAACAATGCATATTACAAATCAAAAATTACATTTTGATATATTTACAGTAGGAATTTTACAAAAAATCTTCATGGAACATGATCTTTACTTAATTTCTTAATGATTTTTGGCATAAAACAAAAATCAAAAATGTTGACCCATACAATGTATTTTTGGCTATTGCTACAAATATACCCCAGCGACTTAAGACTGGTTTTGTGGTCCAGGGTCACATATTTTCTCGTGACAATGCAATGTTAAAAAAACTACATATTTTCTCGTAATAATAACACAATGTTATCTCATTAAAACAGCATCTTTTTCTTCTTTTCTTGTAATAAAGAGACGCCGTTAAAACTACATTTTTTCGTAATAACGCAATGTTGTTTAAACTAAATATTTCTTGTAATAATGCGATGTTATCTCATTAAAATGGCATGTTTTTCTCGTTAATTTGACATGATGTCTTATAATAACACAATGTTATCTCATTAAAACAGCATCTTTTTCTTCTTTTCTTGTAATAAAGAGACGCCGTTAAAACTACATTTTTTCGTAATAACGCAATGTTGTTTAAACTAAATATTTCTTGTAATAATGCGATGTTATCTCATTAAAATGGCATGTTTTTCTCGTTAATTTGACATGATGTCTCATAATAACACAATGTTATCTCATTAAAACAGCAGATTTTTTGGTTAAAATAACATTTTCTCATAATAACGAGATGCTATTAAAACTACATATTTTTTCATAATAATGCAACATTATCTTGTTAAAACTGCATCTTTTTCTAATTTTCTCGTAATAATAAAATGTTAAAAAATGTTTTCTCGTAATGTTGTTAAAACTACATACTTTCTCGTAATGTTATCTTGTTAAAACGGCATCTTTCTCGTTTTCTCGTAATAATGAGATGTCGTTAAAACTACATTTTCTCGTAATAACGCAATGTTTCGTTTAAACTACATATTTTCTCATAATAATGCAATGTTATCTCATTAAAATGGCATCTTTTTTCATTAAATTGACGTTTTCTCGCAATAACGCAATGTTAAAACTACATATTTTCTCGTAATAATGCAATGTTGTTAAAATTACATATTTTTTCATAATGCATAGTTTTCTTGTTAAAACTGCATCTTTTTCTTGTTAAAATAACCTTTTCTCATAATAACGAGTTGTTAAAACTACATATTTTTTCATAATAACGCAATGCTATCTTATGAAAACAGCATCTTTTTCTCGTTAAAATAAAATTTTCTCATAACGAGATGGTTAAAACTACATCTTTTTTCATAATAATGCAATGTTATCTTGTTAAAACTGCATCTTTTTCTTGTTTTCTCGTAATAACAATATGTTGTTAAAACTACATATTTTTTTCATAATAATGCAACGTTATCTTGTTAAAACGTCATCTTTTTCTGGTTTTCTCATGAGATGTCATTAAAACTAGGTTTTCTCATAATAACGCAATGTTGATTAAACTACTTATTTCGCGTAATAATGCAATGTTATCTCGTTAAAATGGCATCTTTTTCTCGTTAAATTGACGTTTTCTCGCAATAACACAATGTTAAAATGACATATTTTCTCGTAATAACGATGTTGTTAAAACTAGATATTTTCTCGTAATAACGCAATGTTATCTCATTAAAACAGCATCTTTTTCTCATTAAAATGACATTTTCTCATAATAACGAGATGCTGTTAAAACTACATATTTTTTCATAATAATGCAATGTTATCTTGTTAAAACAGCATCTTTTTCTCGTTAAAATGACATTCTCATAATAACGACAGGTAAAACTACATATTTTTTCTTAATAAAGTAACAATATCTCATTAAAATGCCATTTTTTCTCATTTTCTTGTAATAATGAGATGTTGTAAAAACTACATATTGTCTCGTAATAACATGTTGTTAAAACTACATTTTCTTGTAATAACGTGATGTTAAACTACATATTTTCTCGTCATAAAGTTGTTAAAACTGCATTTTCTTGTAATAACGTGATGGTAAAACTACCTATTTTTTGTAATAACGCAATGTTTTCTTGTTAAAATGCCGTTTTTCATTATAATAACGAGATGTCATTAAAATACATATTTTCTTGTAATAGGGCATCTTTCTCTCATAATAAGATGTCACGTCGTTAAAGCGATCTTGTTAATTTTGTTAAAATAAAATACAACAATTTCTACATTTTGTTAAAATATTCTTTTTTTCTCGTAATAACGACATGTCATAAAAACAATATGGTTTTTCTATTATAGAAGTTATTATGTATGGTTACATTATGTGAACGAGGCAATTGTCTGCTCTGCTAGTGTTGCCACAGTCCTGAGATAAAGAGGTTTTCTTTTTAAAAAGAAATAAAGAGAAATCAGAATTTTTTTTTTTTTCATTTTGTTTAAGAAATGGAAAACCTAAATTAAAGAACATTTGTTGTATTTTTGGCTCATGGATAACGACATTTGAAAGAGAAAATATGTTGTTAAAACGACATAACATCTCATTATTACAACATAATCGTGTGTGGCAGCAATGCATCACCGCAGCGGTCCTATCTAGTTACTGCCTAAACCCAGATTTACAATAAAGAGGATAATACTTGTCGCTATATGATACTGAAACTGGTTCAGACATGGTGTAATGGAATGTACTTTGCTACAAAACTGTCACCATGCAGCTCAAACTAGATGAACATGTTTTATTAGACAACCTGCTCAAGCTCCCTCATGGCAGCCAAGTTGCTCTGGAACTTCTCCAGATTCCAGAAGGTGGAAATTCCCAGTTTGGTGTTCTGAACTTGGACCTGCAGTTGGCCATCTCCACCCTCAGCCATCTCATGTCTGATATGAAAACACAAATCCACATCTGATTCCATCCAAACACTTTAATGATGAATAATCCAGAATTCACACATTGCTCACTTATCAATAAACTGACTAAACTCAGACTTTTCCAGTCATTAGTGAATACTGGATAGGGATTTTATATTTATTTTATGAACGCTATTTTCCTAGTCATGAATTTTGATTGGTTGATACTGTAGGAACGTTGTTCCAGGACCAACAAAGATGTTGATCCAGGAACATTAAATCAGTTACAGCCGCTAAATGACTGTACCTGCTGAAGACTGTGTGTTTCCTGAGTTTAGCACTGATTTTGTTTGCTTCTTCAATCATCAAAGACAGCTTCAGGGCGTCCCACTGTGGGAAGGCTGCAAATATTGAACAAAAATACGGTGAGTAACACACTGTTAGGAACATTACTGATGGAAAACCCAATGTTGTTTGTACATGTACCTGTTTTGGGGGTCTGGGTCATTTTAAGAGCACGTTTTTTCTCAATCTGAGCAAGATCTTCTGCAATCTTCCTCTTTTCTGCTTCAAGTGCCTCTACAATTTTAGCATGCCGGATATCATGATCAGCCAAAGCCTATGGGGGGCAAAAAATCTGAATGAGTCACAAATTAAAAAAGTGATCTTTTGTATAAACTTAAAAAAAATAAGTAAAAATTAACTAAATAATTTAACCATTACAAAAGTACATACATGAAAAAATGAAATAACATAACTAAATAAATAAACTGAAAATATTCTAAATAAATATCATAAATAAAACTAAAGCTAACTAAAGTGATATACATAAACCTAAGTAACTGAATAAATCGAACTGAATTAACATTATAACTAAAAAGTAAATAAATAATATAATCAACTAACTAAACATAAGATTAAGTAACGACCTAAATTAACTAAATAAATAACTAAAGTAATCTACAAAAAAATAGATAAATAAATAATATAAATAAACTGAAAATATTCTAAATAAACTAAATATTAGAGGTCGACCGATGTATCGGTTTTGCCGATTAATCGGCACTGATAGTTGATTGGCTGAACTATCGGTTATGGCAAAAATCCATGCCGATAGTTTTTCCGGATTGCGTTCTCACGCTCCGCTGTCATAGAGTATGAGAGGTTAAGTCAGACACCAATGTTAAATGTCAGGATTGTTACCATATATTTGCATTGATTTATATCCAGTTGGTCATGTTCGTAGCCAGCAAAATTGCAGATTTAAAGACTTGATGTGAGAAAGCAAACCGTGTTCATTCAGCCTACAGAATCCTGCTGCGCCACAGCGCGCCATTCACAGTTTTACATTACATATCTGTCCCAAATTGTTGTTAATGTTTATAAAGGCTTGACCCTGCTGGAAGATTGTGCATTTAAGTGATAAATTCGTATTTCTGTAGCTCTAATAAAGTCTGTATGCTTCATATAGAGCTATAATTTATGTTTTAGCCTTTTCTTCAGGCCGCGGAAGCATGGTAGGTTTGCATCTTGTTACGCACTTTATTTACAATGCAATTTTCCTTGTTCTTACTTGATTTTAATTACTGATCAACAAAAATATGTGTTCAAAATTAAGATAAAAATTATACAAAACGAAATTCGTTTAAAAAGGGATTTTCCACAAATAAAAAGGTGGAAGTGGACCAACAATTGTGTCTGACCCTCTCCAATTCTCCCGGTGTATTGCCGTCTAATTCATACCACGTCCTTTATGACATTTACAAATTACACACACTTCTTTCGTAATTAACAGATTAAACTGAAACAAAACACAAACAAATAATATTTAAACATAAATGTAAAACAGATAACACATTTTCTTAAATGGCTACAACAATATAGATCGTACTTTCTCTTTCCGTTTGATCTGTTGTTTAAACTAATCTTTGCCGCTTTTTTGATCATTTGCCCATTTGGTGATTAAATAAACTGTTTTAGATTTCTGCTTGAACTACCCGACGCATCCTGTGTGTGTTAGATACCTGCGAGTTGTCCGCGCAACGCAGCGCTGCATCCAATGCATCGCAACCCTCTCTTCAAGGAGCTTGTGTTTTTCCCCGCATATGGCACGCGTGAGCGCCTGAAACGCGGCTGGCTTCATTGCACAGAATTTGCACTGTGAGACTCGTGTGCATTGCTTGACAGTGCGTGCTTCCACCCGCAGTTTTTTACTTTATATGTGCCTTCATTTCTGCCGTTTGTAATGCAGTATATTCGATGCACAAAACTCGCGCACTGACAGACTTTCACTTACAATTTGTGTTCGTTCGTCCTAAAAAGCTCGATTGCAGATGCGGTTAAATGCACTTGCCATTTCGAATACTTTTATACGAAACTGATGTACACACAGTCAGTTATGTTTTCAGAGCAGGGCATCTGATATATCGAAATAGATCTGTGCATTCGTTTGAATGCAGCCTGTTAAAGCGGCCACTGTCAATGATCTCATCAGTAATAATCAAACGAAAGGAAAAAATAACTATTGTCTGTTAACTTTTGGATACTTAAAGAACACTTATTTTAAATAAGTAATTGGTTTAAAAGTAGCCTGCTTATATAATAAAAAAAATAAAGTAAATTTTGCTCAAAATAAATTATATAAAATGTATATGAAAATGTAACCATGTGCAGTAATATTGAAAACTGAGAATGTGGTTATATTTAGTTGTTATTGAAAATCGTAATTAAATTGAATCTTAATTTTAATAAGGCAGTACTAACATACAGAGATTCCAAATATAAACAAAAAGCATAGAAACTGCAATTTTACATATTGTTAAAATGTAAAGACTCCCACCCCTACTGTTAATATGAAATAACACTTTACAATGAGCCCATTTGTAACATCAACTAAGATTGATGAAAGCTGTAGAATAGAAGTGTTGTTCCTTGTTAGGGTGTTATTTTGTTAACATTAATGAACTATGAAATAACTTTAATGATCAATATATAATTAAAATTAATATTTTTATTAATTTACAAAGTATGGTTTATTACTTTTTTAAAACTAGCATAGCAGTATTTTAGTTGCCGTTAAGTATCTATTTTCAAAAACTATCGGTTAATTAATCGGTATCGGCCAGTGTGGTCCAACCTAGCTATCGGTATCGGTAAAAACCAATATCGGTCGACCTCTACTAAAAATCTAAAATTAAATAACTAAATAAATATTACGAATAAATAATAATTATAGCTATAGCTAAATTAACTAAAGAAATAAAATAACTAAATTAACTAATCACCAAAACATAAATAATATAGTGTCATTTTATGAATCATGAAGTACCCCAGTCAGGGTTGCCAGGTTTTCACGACAAAACTTGCCCAAATGCAACTCAAAATTGGCCCAATTAGATTTTGGTGGGGGGTTACCCTAGTAAAATTCACATTCCAGTGGCTAAATGTCATGGTATTGGAGTCCCAATAGGCATGGAGTCCACCCACAGACATGAAAACCAACCCACGGCAACAGTGTTAAAGTAGCCCAATTCTGCTGGTAAACCACAGACTTAGCAACACTGACCACGGTTTCAGCTAAAAATCTTATTTACGGTTCTACTGAAGAAAAATAACAGCAAATCTTCATTTTTGGGTGAAAAAAAGATACAAATTTGAGCTGGGCTTTGTGTACCTGTCTAGTAGCATGGGCCTCCATCTGCAGACATCTCTTATGAGTGCTGACCTCCTGCTCCAGCCGACTCTTTGCTGTCTGCAGTTGCTCAATCTGGCTGACGACTCTCTTTTTATCCATCTCCTGCTCTCTCTTCCGTTCACTCTCCTCCTCCTAAAGAAACATTTGATTAGCTGGAGAACATCGGAGTCACACCTTGGCAATGTCTGCTAACAGCTTACCAGCTCTCGCTCCAAAGCTTTGATCCTATCCTCGTACTGACTCTTCTGCTCGCTCAGCTCTTTCTGTGCCATCTCTTTGGCCACCTGAATGCCCTGCATCATCTCCTCTTTGGCCTTCAACCGAGCCGCCTCGATCTCTGCTTCAAGTCTATGAAGAAAAATCAAGACTGGAACTCTCAACATTTTGTTTGATTAATAGCGAGTAATTTTACGAATCTTTAGTATGTAGGTTCCTACAAATACTGGACTTGTACTCACTGAGCTCTTTGGGCCGACAGCAGCTCGTTTTTAGCAAACTCAAAGTCCTTCTGACCATCTCCACTGTTCCAGCAAGATGCACGCCTCCCGCTTTGAACCTCAGCAGGGTGGTTGAACCGAAAGTAGTGATCTCCTCCAAGAATCACACGGTCTCCCTGAAAGAGAGACATCAAAAGTGAATAAAATACACCATTTCATGAGTTATGTGGAGGTTCTCAGAACATTTCAGAAGTTTTCATTTCAAGGAACTCACGTGGTGGAGAACAGTGCACTCAGACACAAGATGCCCATTCAAAAAGGTCTTGGCATTTGGCATAGGTTTAATGCTGACAGTACCTTTCACACTGGAGATGACACTGAAAACGCAAAAAATATATATATATATCAATATTAGATATTTAATTGTTTGTGCATGACATTTAATATTTTGGAAGATTTAGGACTGCCGTGGACAGCTAACTCCCAAAGCTTTTGATATTTTTCATATTCCGTGCGGTGGTTGGTTTGCTAGAAAATAACTTTTCTAATAAGTTTAAATTGATTTTAACATTTTATGAGCATTGCTACCTTTATAAGGCAATTTTTTTCTAACCTAATTAAAAGTATGCATCATCTTTTGTGTCCAATTCTTAAATTTAATTAATAAATTCAAATAGTAAGACACTAAAGGGCTGTTACCAATCAAATAAAATCAGTTTGCAATGCAGATGTGAGACAGAATCTGAAGTGGCATTTGGATGCATTTACATAGACTTTTTAGTGCCGTTATAAATTTGCTGTTAGAAATGCATAATTAAATGTTTGGATGTTTTAAAGACAAAACATTCAAAAGTGATATTTAAATCATTGTGTGGAAAAAAGGGAAAATATACTTTAAATAGAAACCTAAAAATCGCCAGTAGGTGGAGGCAAATCACTGCACGAGTGAGTCATTAAGTCATTCATTCAACCGATTCGTTCAAACGGCTGACTGATTAAGTAACAAAACACCATTGCAAAACCTATTTTTATTGACGAAATAAAGAAAAAAAAAAAAACAGGAACTTGTGTCTAAAATGTAAGTTACTTAAAGGAACACTCCACTTTTTTTTGGAAATATGCTCATTCTACAACTCCTCCCGAGTTGAGTTTTACCGTTTTGAAATCCATTCAGCCGTTCTCCTGTTCTGGCGATATCACTTTTAGCATAGCTTAGCATAGATCAATGAATCCTATTAGACTAATAGCATCACGTTCAAAAATGACCAACGAGTTTCGATATTTGTCCCATTTAAAACTTGACTCTTCTATAGTTATATTGTGTACTAATACCGGCGGAAAATGTAAAGCTGCGATTTTCTAGGCCGATAAGATTAGGAACTACACTCACATTCCGGCGTAATAGTCAAGGAAGTTTGCTGCCGAAATATGGATACAGCAGGCAGAGTATTATCACGCACCTGCTTCGGCCATGTTACGGCAGCAAACTTTCTTGACTTTTATGCCGGAATGGGAGAAGAGTCAAGTTTTAAAAAGGACAAATACCGAAACTCATTGGTCATTTTTGAACACAATGCTATTGGTCTAATAGGATTCAATGATCTATGCTAAGCTATGCTAAAAGTGATATCGCCAGAAAAGGAGAACGGCTGAATGGATTTCAAAACGGTAAAACTCAACTTATTAATGAGCCTATTTCTAAAAAAAGTGGAGTGTTCCTTTAATATTAACTTTTTGTTTACGGAGCTGTTCATCAAAGCAATATCACATTTGCAGTCGTGCTGATATTTTGAGAATAAAAGTCACTCCTTGTGTAATATTAACTATATCAGATGTATGCATGCACTCTCTGGGGTGTTTTTTTGCGATATACTAGATAACGTCAAACTGCATATCGTTTAAACTTTAAACAATTCCAATATTATCATAGATGATAGCACACACTCCTACTACAAATCAGCAAATCTCAAAATGAATCTATTTTTCATATTGTATGTGTGGCCCTGGACCACAAACCCCATCATAAGTAGCACGGGTATATTTGTAGCAATAGCCAAAAATACATTGTATGGGTCAAAATGATTGATTTTTCTTTTATGGCAAAAATCATTACGATATTAGGTGAAGATATTTTGTAAATTTCATATCATTAGTAATATGTCTTGCTAAGTGCTTCATTTGGACAACTTTAAAGATTTTTTTGCTTTCGGATGTTGTATAAATCTCAATTTCAAAAAAAATGAGAAAAACACAACTGCAAGACAAAAAAAGTTTTGACAATTTGAAAAAGTTTCTGACAAGTTTATATCACACAATTTTGAGAAAAAAAAGTCAGAATTGCGAGATAAAGAGTTGCAACTACCTTTTTTCATTTTTTATTCAGTGCTGGAAATAGGCTTCCATAGTTATCGGCTATAACACACACACACACAACTTGCATTTATTTTTGAAGCTTAAAAGACTAATTTCTCATTCATTTTATGTATGGAAAAGTGCAACCAGCCCATTATTCAAAATATCTTATTTTGTGTTAATTGGAACAGTGTTATTTATACACTGCCCTCCAGAAGTTTGGAAACACCCTAGAAAAGTGGGGTTTTGGACAATATTGGCATGAATCCATTTTAATTTGTGATTTTGCACTGATAAGGGACAACAGTTTATACATAGAAAAAACTTTTTCGATTCATCAAAATACCCACCATTAGCAGCTATTACAGCTCTGCATAATCTGGGCATCCGAGCTGTTATATATGACTTGATATATTACTCCAAGCCTCCTGAAGGATTGCCCAAAGATGATTCACACTGCTTTTTTTTTTTTGCATTTTGAGTTTTCATTTTTATTTCATTATTTTAGTTTATGTTCAAGTAAATTTATGCATGGAAGCCCATTCTCGCCACTGAATAAAAAAAAAATTAAAAAGGCAACATTTTTATTTCACAATTCTAACTTTATAACTTGTAGTTGCAAGTTTATATCTCGCAATTCTTAGAAAAAACTCAAAATTGTAAGACAAAAAGTCACAATAACCTTTTTTTTTAAATTCAATGGCTGCCATAGTTATGTGCATTTTTTATATTTCTATATAGCTTTATTTCAGTTTTAGCAATTTTAGTACTTCATTTAAACACTTTCAGTTCTATGTCAGTAAGTTGGTGGCCAAGACAAAGTCTTGTTATCAGTTTTTAAGTTTAGGTATTTCATCTAATATTAATATTTCACTTCAGCATCATTTTAATAGTTTTAGTAGTTTTACTTAAAGGGATAGTTGACCCAAAAATGCAAATTCTGTCATTATTTAAACCCTCATGTCATTGCAAACGTGTTTGACTTTCTTTTTTCGACTGAACACAAACAAAAATATTTTAAAGAATGTTGGCAACCAAACTGTTGCTGGTAGCCATCGACTTCCTTAGTATTAAAAAAAACTATGGAAGTCAATGGCTACCATTAACTGTTTGGTTACCAAACGTCTTCAAAATATCTTCTTTTTTGTTCAACAGAAGAAAGAAACTCATACATGTAATTTTTACTATTATTTTTCTTTATAGCTTTATTGCAGTTTCAGTAATTTTAGTACTTTCAGTTTTATGTCAGTTAGTTAGTTGCCAAGACAGTCTTATTTGAATTTTTTAGGCTTAAGTATTTCATCTAATACTAATATTTTATTACAGCTTTATTTTATTAGTTTAAGTTAAATGGACAGTTCACCCAAAAATGCAACTTCTGTCATTGTTTACACACCCTCATGTCGTCCCAAATGTGTATGAATTTCTTTCTTCTGTTGAACACAATAGAAGACATTTTGAAGAATGTTGGCAACCAAACTGTTGCTGGTAGCCATTGACTTCCTTAGTATGGAAAACAAAAATACTATGGAAGTCAATTGCTGCCGTCAGCTGTTTGGTTGCCAAAATTCTTCAAAATATCTTCTTTTGTGTTCTTGGGAACAGTGCAACTTATAAACTATTATTAGTATTTATCAGTATTTTAAACTTATGTTATATTATTCAGCTTAATTATTTTTTTATATTTTGAGTTTTCATTTTTATTTTAGTTCATGTTCAAGCCCATTTCCGCCACTAAAAAAAACAACAAAAAAAACAATTGCGACTTTTTCATCTTGCAATTCTTGCAGCTGCAAGTTTATACCCCGCAATTCTGAGAAAAAAAAAGTTAGAATTGTGAGATAAAATGTCACAAAAACTCCTTTTTTTTTTTATTCATGTGCTTTTGTCATTTTTATTTTTATTTTTTTATATTTCTACATAGCTTTTTTTATTGCAGTTTCAGTAATTTTAGTACTTTAATTTAACACTTTCAGTTTTATGTCAGCTAGTTAGTTGCCAAGGCAAAGTCTTGTTATCAGTTTTTAAGCTTAGGTATTTCATCTAATATTAATATTTCACTTCAGCATCATTACAATAGTTTTACTTAAAGGGATAGTTCACCTAAAAATGCTAATTCTGTCATTATTTACAAACGTGTATGACTTTCTTTCTTCAACTGAACACAAAAGAAGATATTTTGAAGAATGTTGGCAACCAAACTGTTGCTGGTAGCCATTGACTTCCTTAGTATGGAAAACAAAAATACTGTGGAAGTCAATGGTGAACCAAACTGTTTGATTACCAAAATTCTTCAAAATATCTTCTTTTGTGTTCAACAGAAGAAAGAAAGCCAAACAAGTTTGAAACGACTAGCAAAATTCGAATTTTGGGGTAAACTGTTCCTTTAAAATGTACAAATCCAATCTTTTTAACATGATATGCCAAATCAAAACTGCAGTGAATGATGGAGTGGTAGTAGACTGCGGACGTGACTTGTCTCACCAGTGTTCATCAGCGATGAGAGCTCCAGACAGCTGGATGTCGTGGGCCGACTCAGACTTCAGCTTGCCGACCTTGGTCTCGCCCTCTTTAATCATGTACAGCAGCATCTCTGACAGCTGCGGATCCTCATTCAGGTTCACAAGGTTAGGCAGCCGATTATCCACTTTAAAGGTGACGCCGGCGCGCTGAACGAGGCCCGGCGAATAAACAGACGAAGAAAGCGAAGAAGAAAGAGAAAGAAAACGGCCATGAAACACATTTTGAAAAGCTCATCGATCCATCACACAGCGTTATTTGCAAGCGTAGGGGTAAATCATTACCTGCAGCTCTTTGGTTTCTTCGCGTTTTCTTCTCTCTGCCTCTTCCAGTCTTTCTTTCCAAGTTCTGCGCACATTGAATGACACAAAGATTGTAAAACCTTGGTATGAAGTAAGCGTACGTAATTTAAAAAACGTTTGTCAAAGGACTATTCAGTTTATTATGCGTGCAACGTCTTAACACACAACCTGGAAGTTTGTGACTAATATTCTATGCGTTAATATATGGGTTGCAAATAATTTGAATCGTTTTTGTAAATGAAACATTCCATGTATTCATCACATAATATAAAAATAATTAGAAATATAATAAAATTACTTTTCCGTCTGAACAGCTTTAACTTTTCCACTACTGATGTCATGAGCTGGGAAAACAGCCAAACTTGTTTCAACCTTTTAACATCCTGCGAGCTGCGACCACAGCGAACTACAGAGAGACGGCCACGAAATGCGTTTTCACCTTTTTCTATTCCAAAACCACCTTCCTTAACCACAAACTAACCTGGCTACGGGCCTGCTGGCTTGGATTTATAAGGAATGAGAAACATTAGAGAGGTTATGGTTTTATTTGTGGGATGTTACTCCTGAATGCTTCTGAATGATTTTAGTAAATATTTAGGATTGGTGTTATATTGGCGTTTCTTAAAATGTTATGTTATATCGGTTTATGCAAAGGATTAAAATGTATCATTTATTTTATTCACTTATAAAAACAGCATGAAACATGATTTTTTTTTTTTAAGGCTTGATTATTTTTAACTACACTGTCGTCTAAAAGCTTAAGGGCTGGTTAGATTTTTAAATGTTTTTGAGAAGGAGAAGTCTTTTATGCTATTTGATCAAAAAACACAGCAAAATAGCAATGTTGTGAGATATAACTACAATTAAAAATAACTTTTGTATTTTAATATATGTTAAAGTGTAATTTATTCCTGTGATCAAAGCTAAACTTCAGCATCATGATCCTTCAGAAATCATTCCAATATGTTGATTTGTTTCTGAAGAAACATTATTATCAATGTTGAAAACAGTACTGTTTAATATTTTTCTTTTCTTTTCAGGATTCTTTGATGAACAAAGTTCAATAGAACAGCATTTATTTGAAATATTATCTTATTCATGTGTTTACTGTCACTTTTGATTTATTTATTTATTTATTTATTTATAAACACTTTTGATTAATTTTGTACCCTTGATGTTTGTTTGTTTGTTTGTTTGTTTTTTGTTAAATGTTGACTAACCTCACTTTTATTATTATTATTATTATTATTATTACATTTACAATAATATATTAACTATTTATTCATTTATAATTTTTAATAAAAATCGTTATGAATTATTATAGCGATAAATTATAATAAATTATTATTATTCATAATATATTTACAATAATATATTATAGTTCTAAATTCTAATAAGTTAATATTATTATTTATAATATAGTTAAAATAATAGATTAAGAATCATAAATATATTATGTATAATAATAATATAATAGAAAAATCTAAATTAAAAGAGTTTTGAATTATAATGTATTTATAAAGTTATTGTTATTCATAATATATTTACATAATACAATAAAATATTATTGTTATTGTTATTATTATTATTATTATTATATAATAGTTATATAATAATAAATTATTATCATCATTAAAATATATTTATTTTTTTGTATTATAAGAACAGCTTTAGATTATTAGTTAAAAATTATAATTATACATTATTATTCTTCATAATATATTTTCAAAAAAATATTATTATTACTACTAATATATTATGTATAATAATGATAATAATAGTTAAATTATTACACTTATAAATTATAATAAATTATTATTACTATTATTATTATTATTTATAATGTATTTACAATAATATATTAATCATTTATTATTATGTATTATAAAAGTAATTATTATTATAAATGATTACAGCTCTAAATTATATTACCAAATTATTATTATTTATAATACATTTCCAATAATATATTAATTATTTATTAATATATTATGAATAATAATATTATTTATAATAATTAAAATAGGTATAACTTTTTATAGTTATACATAATGATATTAATAATTTATAATTATAAAGTAAATAATATTAAGATTTAGTAATAATAATAATAATAATAATAATGATGGTGCTGATGATGATAGTCATAATGATATAATTTAGAGCTATAATAAATTTTAAAAATTATTATTTTACATAAATTAATATATTGTTGTAAATATATTAATAATAATAATAATAGTAGTTAAATTATTACACTTATAAATGATAAATTATTATTACTATTATTATTATCATTATTTATAATATATTTACAATAATATATTAATTATTTACTAATATATTATGAATAATAATATTATTAATAATTAAAATAGGTATAAATTATTATAGTTATACATAATAATTATAAATTATTTATATTATTAAGTAATTAATATTAAGATTTAGTAATAATAATAATAATAATAATAATGATATAATTTAGAGCTATAATACATTTTAACAATTATCATTTTACATAAATATATTAATAATAATAAGAAGAATATTAATAAGGCATATACTATTAGTTACAAAATTATACTTATAAATTATTATTATTCATAATATATTTACAATAATATATAAATTATCTACTAATATATTATGTATAATAACAACATGCATTGCATTATTTTATAAACATATTTATATAATTATAAACAGTTATTTTTTTAAATAAAGTTGTATTGTTGTTTTTATATTTAACTTTTAATAATAATAATAATAATAATAATAATAATAATAAATGATAGCATTCTGATAATGCCCACTTCCCACATAATGAAGTCTCTCCCTACAGGATTTCCCCCCTTAAATATGTTGTTTGACTCAAAATCAAATGGCACTTTCTTTTATTTTCATTGCATAATGCGAGTCATAACCCGAGTTTTGTAGTTTATATCCACACACCTGTGAGCCTCAGCCATATCGTGCTCTTGTTGACAGAGTTTAGTCCTAAGAGAAGTGATCTCTTGCTGAAACAGTCGCATTTTCTCTGGCTCGATGCCTTGAGAGCTCATCTGAGCCGCACGCAGCTTCTCCACCTCTGCTTTCAGCTCTGGAAATAAAAATGTTCAGAAAATTAGAAATACGGCACATACATTCCTTATAATATACAAAAAAAAAAATGTAAATAAAATATAATTTAAAAAAAAATTACTATAAATTATTATAATAATTATCTATAATACAATAAAATTATAATAATTATTATTATTATAAAAAAAATATGATTAATAATAAATAATAATCCCACTAGTGAACGTCCTGCCCTCTAGGGGAGAGGTGTGGTGCAGTGTTTATTATAACAACAAACCCTTCTTGACGGTTATGATGACAGCTGACAGAACATAAACATGGAGAGACAGAGTAAAGAGCTGTAACTGTTGCTGACCTCGGATCAGTTTGGCGTTGGTGTCCTCGTTGACTTTGGCTATGTTGATGATCATACGGGCCTGATGGGCGTAGCGTAACGTGCTCAGGCTCTCTTCCATGTTAGTGGCCGCAGGGCTCAGGGTGGCGATCATGGCCGTCTTGGAGTTTCCACCAAGGCTTTCTTTGAGTAACCTGAACACAAGATGGAGCTGAAGCACTTAATGCTGCTTTTGTCAGCAATCAATCATGCATGTTGTGCAATATTTTACATCATGTAATGAAGGTTTAATAAATGTTGCTGGTATTATTGTGCACAATTCATTAGTACCCATTTGTTAGTGCACAGTGTTTCATTAACTGTTCATTAATTCCTTTTTTATTTAATTTAATATTTTGGAAAATTATCATTTAATCTTTATGTAATTTTGCTGCACTTTTGAAACTATTTTCCCCTTTTTGCTGAGTAGACACAGGCCATGCTGGTGTGACATTATTATTATCATTATTCAAATTATATTTATTTAATAAATGTAACTACATTAAATAATATAAATACAATTCTATTATTACTTTATTATTAGAGATGCACCGTTTGCAATTTTCTTGCCCGATTCCGATTCTTCAGTAAGTGTGACCTGCCGATTCCGATTTTATTTTTTTAAGAACTGTAATGAAAGCATAGGCCTATACATAAATATTTTCTTTAATTAAATTTATTTTATAATAAAATACATTTTTAAACATTACAGGATCTTCTTACGACAAAATAACTTTAACAACAAAATAAAGTGCTTTGTGCCTTCGAAAAAGGTATAAAATTAGTTCCTGTAACTAACACAGTATTAGTTACACTAACAAAAATCTTTTCCTCAATGTATTGTTTTTATTTTACAATAAAAGAAATGTACAAACATTACAGCATCTTCTCATATTAAAATAACTTGAACAAAATAAAGTGCTCTGAGCCTTGAAAACATTAGAAATAAAATATAAGTAACAAAGCAGGCATACAAAAATCTACTTTCCTTCAATGAATTTTATATGGATATTATTTTTTAAACATTAATTACAGGATCATCTCACAACAATAACTTTAATAACAAAAAGCGCACTGTGTCTTCAAACAGGTAGAAATAACAATGCTCGTACTAAATGCTATTACTTGAGCACTAATGGCAAATTTTCCATGATAAAGAGAAGCATTTTTCTGCCTTGTCACCAGTTAATCCAGCGGTACTACACTTCGTAACATTCATTCACATATTTGCGCTACGACCTAAATCCAATAGAAAATCTTTGGAGGGAGCTGAAACTCCGTGTTTCTCAGCGACACCCCCGAAACCTGACAGATCTAGAGAAGATCTGTATGGAGGAGTGGGCCAAAATCCCTCCTGCAGTGTGTGCAAACCTGGTGAAGAACTACAGGAACCATTTGACCTCTGTAATTGTTAACAAAGGCTTCTGCCAAATATAAAAAAAAATTGACTCCAGTGATCAAATACTTATTTTACACAGTAATTCACAAATAAATTGTTAAAAAAAAAAAAAATCATACAATGTGATTTCCGTTTTTTTATTTTTAGATTCTGTCTCTCAGTGGAAATGCACCTATGCTAAAAAAATTGTAGACCCCTCCATGATTTCTAAATAAGAGAACTTGCAAAATCACAGGGTGATCAAATATATATATATATATAGTACAGACCAAAAGTTTGGACACACGAATGAGAAGGTGTGTCCAAACTTTTGGTCTGTACTGTATATCAATTTTCAGTGCTCTTTCTAGATATGAGATTTATAATGAAATAAAATAAAATACAATAATAAAAAATATTAAAAATCATAATAAAATAATAGCTGTGTTGTTGTTTTTTTGTTGTTGTTGGTGGTGTTTTTTTAAGTCAAACTATCAAAACTGCAGTGAAACATAAAACTAACAAAATATAAATTCATAAGCAAAATCTTCTCACCATGTGAGCACTGACTCTCTGTAGGGGGTGAAGACTTTCTTTTTGCTCTGAGACTGTTCTGACAGTGACGAGATCACCTTTCCCAGCGTGAGCAGAGACTTGTTGATACTCGCTCCCTCCTGTGAAAAATATATACTCACATTACAAATATGTCAGATTTAAGATTTCATGAAACACTGCATTATTTATTAAAGAATCACAATCCCATTCATCCCATACAGAAAAAGCAAGGAGCAGAATGCACTGTGGGTAATCATGACACAATAAACAGAGCTACTGGATGCTGGATTACCCTGAGCCGGTCTCCGCTGGTCTGAGCTGAAGTACAGCGCTCGCTTCCTGCCAAATCCACCAGGTTTATCCGACTGGTGATGCAGTGATCGTGCTCCTCTTCCTCTACAAACTCTGTCTGTGCACATGAAAATATCATCACATGACTGTAACTATTACAAATGCATCGTTAAATGATTCATTTGTTGGCTGAAGTAAAAGCAGCACATCATTGCAAATAAATCTGAGGGTCTTACTTTAGTTTGCGTCATGACTAGAGTAAAAACAGAGTGCGATCTGGAGCTTTTATCGTTCATGCCGGTGGCGGCCGTGGCTCTCTGTTTGTTACCGAGTGCAAGCCAAGTCTGTGAAGATGGGGGAGGGAAAATTTGAGTTGTATTAATGGTATGAATAAAAATGATATGACGAATGTATAAAATGAATAGACACTTTAGGGAAATTACCTGAATATCAGCATAAGACGTGACTACATTGCTGAAAGAGAGCATAAAGATGAGTGACAGTGGCACATAAAAAAGTTAAATAAAATATAAATATCACAAAATAAAAAACAGGTTAACTAAAAAAATAAAATAAAACATAAAATACAAAAAAAAAAAAAAGAAGAAAACACGACCACGAAACAGGCTAACCAAAAATATATATTATATAAATTAATTAATTTATTAAACAAAATAAAATAAAACTTTAAACAAAATTAAAAACACAACAATGAAATAATATAAAATCTAAACCAAAAAAATGTTTTTTAATTAAATTACATTTAAAAAATAGAAAATCACAACAACAAAACAGGCGTTTACCAAAAATAAACAAGCAAACAAATAAATAAATAAAACAAATAAAATACAACTCACAAAACAGGCCAACCAAAAATAAATAAATAAATAAAACATTTAAAAAACTAAATAAAACAGAACAACATAACAAAATAAAATCATAACTAATAAAATAAAATAAAACCCAACACAACAAAACAAGCCAACCAAAAATAAATAAAACAAAATAAAATATAAAAAAAGAAAAACAATAAATCAAATAATAAAATAAAGGCTAACCATAAATAAATATATAAATTAAACAAAAAACAAACAAATAAAAATCAACTAAACAGGCTAACCAAAAACTAATAAACAAATAAATAAATAAACAGAATTTAAAAAACACAACATAATGAAATAAAATAAAATCAAAACCAAAAAATAAAATAAACCACAACATAACAAAACAGGCTAACCAAAAATAAATAAATAAATAAAACAAAATAAAATAAAACATAAAAAGATGAAAAACACAATATGATAAAATATGAAAAATTTAAACAAAAAAAACAACAACAACAAAAAAAATAATAATAATAATAATAATAATAATAATAATAATAAATTAAAATAAATCTCAACAACAAAAAAGGCTAACCGAAAGCAAACAAGCAAACAAATTCCCAACACAATGAAACAGGACAGCTAACCAAAAATCAATAAATAAATAAAGTAAAACATTAAAAAAGACAAACACAACCTAACTAATCTAAATAGTGATCTAGTGAAGTGATCAAAAATAAAAAATAAAAAAAATAAACAAAATCAAATAAAACTACAACCAAAAAATATAATCACAACATAAAACAGGCTAACCAAAAATAATTAAATTAATTCATTAAATTAAATAAAAAAAGAACATTTTTAACATTTTAAAAATATATATTTTCGAAAAAACAAGAGAACAAAATAAAAAACAAAACATTAAAATCAGAAACAAAACATAACAACAAAACAAAATACAACAAAAAACACAAAACTAAACTATAAATATAAAATATATTAATAATAAAATAATATAATATAAAAATATATTACTAAATTAATGAAACAAATTAACAAAACATAAAAAATTAATAAAAAACACCACAAAAAAACTAAACATTTCTTGAAATACCAACAATAAAATAAACAAACAAAATCCAGGCATTTAAATAAAATCTTTGCTTACGTGGAAAGGTCTGCAACATAAGGCCCGTAGATAGGATGCTCTCTCACACGCAGCTAGAAAAGACATGAAAAGGACTGAATAAATCAATAAGGTAGACAAAGGAACTACACAACATGTGTGGCATTTCATGTGTTTTATTGAGTTACACTTACAGGCATTTTCTTCTGGTTCTGTTCGTCTTTTGCCACCAGCAAATCGTGGATTTTCTCATTGTACACCTCAAAATAGCTCATCTCCAGATGGCAGGAAATCTTGAATGTAAATAAACTTGCATTTAGAAAGGTTAAACAAGCTATATTTGTAATTCAATCATAGAATGTAATTGAATAATCATCATATGGGGAAGTAACCTCTTTGGTTTCAGTTCTGGACAATCTTGAGAAAAGTTCCTCACAGAATCTGGGAATAACGCCAGCCTCCTCACCAAAACCCATCATACTAGAACACATCCAAAATGCCACTTATAAAAATAATTCTAAATCAGAATGGGTGTTATTGTTACATTTACAAAAAAATGCGGTTTCACAGAGAATTGTCACTTACGTGTAGGACTTTCCAGAACCCGTTTGGCCGTAGGCAAAAAGACACGTGTTGAATCCCTCAAATGCTCTTTCGAGCAAGGGCCGAGCCAGTTTTTCATAAACCATCTGCTGACTGGCAAAACTCACATCCGACTCATTGATAGAGCAGAAAGAGAAGTCAAAGGTGAATGTGTAGCTTTGTTTAGTATCTGGATGTTGCACAACAGTTTCTTGGTTGTTCATGAAGATCACCTGACAGGCTTTCTCATTCTTCTCCCTATAAACACGAAAAAAAAAAATAGCGAAGCTTTTAATACAAGTAAGTGGCACTGTGCACAATAATATTAAAATATAATGATATTAACTATAACTACAATAAGCAAACATAAATAAATAAATTAATGAAACAAGATAAAATAAAACATTAAAAAACCGAAATACAAATCACAACATAACAAAATAAAAACAAAACATCAAAAACAAAAACAAAAAAATAATAATAATAAAATAAAAACAGGCTTACCAAAAATAAACAAAAAACAACATAACAAAATAAAATTAATTATTTAATTAATTTTATTTAATTTAATGAAACAAAAATACAACAAACAAAAAAAATTATTAATTAAATTAAATAACATAAAACAAAACAAAAGAAAAGAAAAACAACAAAATAAAACAATTCATGAAATCATAACAAAAAATATTCCTAAAAACAAAAATAGCGAAGTGTTTAGTTTAGTAAGTATCACTCTGCACAATAGTATTAAAATATAAATAACTAAAATAAACGAACTAAAAAATAAATAAACAAATGAAACTAAATAAAATAAAACAGGGAAAAATAATAAACATAACAAAAAAAATTAAAAACCAATATAATCAAATAAAAAATAAAATAAAATAAAAACAGGCTAAACCAAAAATAAATAAATGAAACAACAAAATAATTAAACTAAATAAAACATAAAAAATAAAATTAAAACAACATTACAAAATAAAGTCACAACCAAAAAATAAAATAAAATAAAACAAAAACACAACAACAACAACAACAAAAAATAACATAAAACACAAACACAAAAAATAGAAAGTTAGTAAGTGGCACTGTGCACAATAATATTAACACATAATAGTATTAATTATATATCATAAAAACAATATTATATTAAATTATTATAATAATTAATTACATAATATTACCATTCACCCCTAAAGGTCAAACTAAATTGAAAAAAGAAAAAAAGTTTTAAAATACTAAATAAATAAATATTTTTACATGGGTGTCACAAGTTTATTATAAATTTTTTATTTATTAATTTTTTTTTACAAAAGGGGAAATCATGCAGTAACAGGGTTGCATGAAACAAATAGTATGTTTGTTGCAAATTTAAGTAAATGAATACATCAAATAAATTCATAATGAATACAAATTTACAACAAATACAAATAAATAAAACTATTGAACTATTAGTGTTAGATTAATAAATCAAACTAATTTATATTATATAAATAAATAAAATAAATAATAATAATAAATATACATTAATCACAAATATAAATAAATATAACTAAATAAAAATAAAATATTTAACTATTACTAATATATTATTAAATCAAATTAATTAATATTATATAAATAAACAATAAAATAAATAAATATAAATTTATAATAAATATAAATATAGATCAATATAGATAGATAGATGGATATACATATAGATATCTTTTGCGATATTCATTATTTTTTAATTAGGTTTTATACAGAAAGAGTCATGATATGATTTTTTTATACTAAAAATTGCCTCAAAACAACATGCCACCAAAATAAGAGTTTAAAATGTAAAGTAAAATAAAATAAAATAATAAAATAAAATAAAAATCACAACACAACAAAACAGGCCGCAAAAAAATTAAAATAAATAAATCAAATTTGAAATAAATCATACTAGCAAACCGAAAAACACAACATAAAATAAAATAACACAAAACTACAATAAAATAAACAAAACAACAAAACAAGATACACAACAAAATTACTAATAAAACACAATAATAATCTAAAATAATAATAATAAACATAAAAACAAAACACAAGACAACAAAATAAACAAAAAAAATCACAAAATAATAAAATAAAAAACAAAACAAAACACAACATGAAATAAAACAAAAAATAAATAACAAAACCACAAGACAACAAAATAAATAAATAAACTAATAAACCACAACAAAATTACTAATAACACAATAATATTCTAAAATAATAACAATAAACATAAAAAAACAACAAAATAACTACACTACAAGACAACAAAATAAACAAAAAAATCCCTAAATAATAAAATAAAACAAGAACAACAAAACAAAAACACAACATGAAATAAAACAAAAAATAAATAACACAAAACCACAAGACAACAACAACAACAAAAAATAATAAAAAATAAACAAAAAAAAATCACACAATACCAATAAAAGTTTCAAAACATTTCCTTACCTTGAACTGAAAGGCCTAACTCGGACCGCAACAGTGACCGCACTGTCTTCCATCTTCAGCTCCTGAGCTTGCAGAGCACTTGTTCTGCTCACAGCTTCAAGAGCAACGCGTCCTTCAGCAGAAGCAGCTCTAGAAACACTGCTTCCTCCATGAGGTGTGGAGCTCATTAGGGCTGTAGGTCTCCTCACCTGTGCTGAACGTGATGCCGGTGTCATGTGCCTATTTAAACCACCAATCTGAACCTTCTCAGCGGTTCCTCCACATGTTGATCTGCCAATATCACTGCTCATCTGTGGTGGCTTCTGTCTTCCAGCGGTTGTGTGTTTGATAGATATGGGTCTACATGCATCTTTACCAGCCAGTTTCTCAAAGACATCTCTCTTGACGGACAATTTCTCAAACTGGGTTTTTCTTGTAGGTGTCGAAACGGTTTTACCTTCATCATGGATGGCACTGACCTTCTCAGAACTGATTTTCTGAGCACTCCATGAGGTTTTCCCAGGTGTTCTGATGGTTTCGTGGGTGTCTTTTGCTGGATTGGGTTCGGTCAGGACTTTGGCTCTGTTTATGGAGCCCGTTCTGGTCCGGCGCTGAAGGGTCAGGCGTTTTTCTCCTCTTTGGTTCTCCTGTGTGGTTTCTTCATGGTGGTTTGTAGTAATGTTAGCTCTGCTGCTTGGTTTTCTCTGAAGAGTGAGTCTGGCACCAGAGGATGGTGTTTTAAATGTGTTTTCTCCACATTTTGTGAATGCTGAGATCACATAAGTCCTGTTTATTTCTTTGGTTTTGTTGAAAGACGATGTGGTCTCGGATTCTTTTGATCTCTCCATAATCGTATAGGTCCAAAAACAAGACTTTTAACTATAAAAATGTCTTAAGATTGTCCTACATGTAACGTTATTTCAGTCCACAAATGTAATTGTTGCATATAGAATAACGTTACACCGGGATGAATAACCTGTCAAATGGCTTAAAAATACATGTTTACGTAAACCCATAATTGTAACTGACCTGCAAGTGTTGATATCCTGTTTCGTAAACTGTCTTTAAAAGTTCTTTTGTTTACGGTTTTATAAAACACAGTCCTTTCTTCTTCCAGTTTGCTACCGTTTCGACGGTAAGAAAGTAACTGAATGAACGACGCCTCAAAGCGTCAATAAAAACAAAACAACTCACTGTCTGAGCACCGCCATACTGCCGCTCTAATTCAAAACGTGTAGGCGTGCTGTGATTGGTCAGATCAGTTTGACGCAAAGGCACGCAGTAACGCTCATCTACCAGCAGATGGCAGTGTCTAATAGAGTCTGGTCATAGATGCTGGTCAATCTCTCTAAACCTCACAAGAACGAGTGATTTCATGCGAATATATGTACTGTGTATATATTTACATGAAGAAAATCAAGCCTGTTTGTATTAACATGAATACATTTTGCAATGTGATATTTCAATCACAATGAAGCACGTTTTCACACCAAAATGTTCATGTGAAATAACATGTAATATGAAAAAAATATTTAAAAAATGTTTAAATTATTTAGTTTGTCTTTACAACTATGCTTGACAATTGGTCCAAATGATGTCATTTGTTGGGTGTCACGATTTTATGAAATGTCGTTTTTTTTATCGCGTTGTAAATCAAATAAATTACATATATATGATGTTATTATGTTAAATATACATTTATTATTATTATAATTGAATATTTTATATATATATATATATATATATATATATATATATATATATAATAAAAATAAGCATAAATTAATTTAAAGAAATTATAATAAATATGCATAATTTATACATAATATAAATAATAAATGATCATAGATAATTTATTATAAATAATTATATATGCACACAGACACACTTATAATAAATAAATAATAAAAAAATAAAATGTATGATAAATATACGGACATATAGATTTTTCTAAAATGTAAAATATATATTTTAGTATTTTTAAATATGTATAATATTATAATTACACAGTATAATATATCAATTATTTTTTCATTTTTGTAATAAAACATTATTCCAAAATAAAAAATATATATATTTTCATTTATGAAGTAATATTTATCATTTATGTTGTCATATGTTTGATTGATAATGTATATGTACACATGTACAATTTCATAACATAAATATTTCTTGTTATTTTTATAAAATATATAAATATATCTACATAAATAATACAAATAAATAAACAAACTATTGTGCAATAAAAAAATGTATGTGACAAATATACATTAATCAAATAAATGATCATATATAGGTAGATATAGATATAATATATATCTAAAATATTATATATTCTTAATATATATTTTGTGTATTATTTGTTTAATGAAAAATAAATAATTATACATTTTATACACACATTTTTGTAAATAATACAAATACAGTTTATAATATACAAAAATAAATTATCTATATATATAGATATAGATCAAATACATATAAAATATACAAAATATATATTATTTTGTGTATTATTTAAAAAATCTGTATTAGAATTTATGTGTGTGTGTGTGTGTGTGTGTGTGTGTGTGTGTATATATATATATATATATATATATATATATATAATTGTATGTATACATTTAATATAAGTTTTATTTGTTAAATATAATATTTATTAATTGATAAATACATTTGACTAATATAAAGTAAAATACATTTAAATAAATCAAATAAATGATGTGTGTGTATTTGAAATATTAAAATATTGAAGTTATAAATACAAATTATATTTTATAAAATTAAATATAAAATTATATTTTACTGCCTTTAATTTGATGATTTTAATAGCAATAATATAATAAGAATAAGCCTTTATTAATTTTTCAGATTAATTTTCTTTTACTTCTATCATTACTTTAAAAACTGTTTTTACTTTAAAACTGGCTTTTATTAAATTTAGTTTATTTAAATGAACTTAACTGCAGAAAATACTGAAACTAACAAAGACAAAATAACTTACACACAATACATATACAAAACATTTTACTTTACAGTAAAATTACATGAGCTGTTTTATAAAATGTAACAAATGAATTTTTAAATACTCTTCCATTAAAATTACTCCATTGTGAGTTGCATTTTTACAGTGTGTGTAATTATCAGAAGGGACATTTTGTTTATTCGAACCATTTATTGAAAATACAAATTACAAAAGCAACAACAAAACATTTAGTAATAAATATGTGGTGCTTGTTATTTCTTGGCAGATCGTTTGTCGTGTTTCCTGATGATGTCGATGAGGTTGCTCTTGGACACGATGATGTCTTCTCTGTGGCCGCTCTTCTGTTTGGCTCTCCTCTGTTGCTCGTGCAGATGTGGGGAGTTGAGGAGCTGCGGCGGCAGGAGGGAGCCCGTGGGTTTCACTCTGTTCACGATGTCCAGAAACAGCCGCTTGCTGTTGTTATTCATGAAGGTGATGGCGGTGCCTCTGTGGCCCAGTCGACCCGCTCGACCAATCTGAAACATTCAAACATAGTGTTTCATTACAGAAACGAGAAGTTCAGTGTGTACAGTCGTGGCCAAAAGTTTTGAGAATTACATAAATATTGGAAATTGGAAAAGTTGCTGCTTAAGTTTTTATAATAGCAATTTGCATATACTCCAGAATGTTATGAAGAGTGATCAGATGAATTGCATAGTCCTTCTTTGCCATGAAAATGAACTTAATCCCGAAAAAAACATTCCACTGCATTTCATTGCTGTCATTAAAGGACCTGCTGAGATCATTTCAGTAATCGTCTTGTTAACTCAGGTGAGAATGTTGACGAGCACAAGGCTGGAGATCATTATGTCAGGCTGATTGGGTTCGAATGGCAGACTTGACATGTTAAAAGGAGGGTGATGCTTGAAATCATTGTTCTTCCATTGTTAACCATGGTGACGTGCAGTCATCATTCCGTTGCATAAAAATGGCTTCACAGGCAAGGATATTGTGGCTACTAAGATTGCACCTAAATCAACAATTTATAGGATCATCAAGAACTTCAAGGAAAGAGGTTCAATTCTTGTTAAGGCGGCTTCAGGGTGTCCAAGAAAGTCCAGCAAGCGCCAGGATGGTCTCCTAAAGAGGATTCAGCTGCGGGATCGGAGTGCCACCAGTGTAGAGCTTGCTCAGGAATGGCAGCAGGCAGGTGTGAGCGCATCTGCACGCACAGTGAGGCCAAGACTTTTGGAAGATGGCCTGGTGTCAAGAAGGGCAGCAAAGAAGCCACTTCTCTCAAAAAAAAAACATCAGGGACAGATTGATCTTCTGCAAAAAGAATGGCGAATGGACTGCTGAGGACTGGGGCAAAGTCATATTCTCCGATGAAGCCTCTTTCCGATTGTTTGGGGCATCTGGACAAAGGCTTGTCTGTAGAAGAAAAGGTGAGCGCTACCATCAGTCCTGTGTCATGCCAACAGTAAAGCATCCTGAGACCATTCATGTGTGGGGTTGCTTCTCATCCAAGGGAGTGGGCTCACTCATAATTTTGCCCAAAAACACAGCCATGAATAAAGAATGGTACCAAAACACCCTCCAACAGCAACTTCTTCCAACAATCCTACAACAGTTTGGTGAAGAACAATGCGTTTTCCAGCATGATGGAGCACCGTGCCATAAGGCAAAAGTGATAACTAAGTGGCTCGGGCACCAAAATGTTGAAATTTTGGGTCCATGGCCTGGAAACTCCCCAGATCTTAATGCCATTGAGAACTTGTGGTCAATCCTCAAGAGGCGGGTGGACAAACAAAAACCCACTAATTCTGACAAACTCCAAGAAGTGATTATGAAAGAATGGGTTGCTATCAGTCAGGATTTGGCCCAGAAGTTGATTGAGAGCATGCCCAGTCGAATTGCAGAGGTCCTGAAAAAGAAGGGCCAACACTGCAAATACTGACTCTTTGCATAAATGTCATGTAATTGTCGATAAAAGCCTTTGAAACGTATGAAGTGCTTGTAATTATATTTCAGTACATCACAGAAACAACTGAAACAAAGATCTAAAAGCAGTTTAGCAGCAAACTTTGTGAAAACTAATATTTGTGTCATTCTCAAAACTTTTGGCCACGACTGTATGTGTATTTATGAAACCCGTCATACCTGATGAACATATTCATCCATGTTAGCAGGCATGTCAAAGTTCACGACCAGCTTCACATTGACCAGATCCAGTCCTCTACCGAGAATCCCAGTGCTGACCACCACTTCATACTGACCCTCGAGTAGACCCTAAAAAACACCAACTATATTTAATCCATACTCATGAATATATATTTATTTATTTATTTATATATATTTCTTTCTTTATTTTTTTCAAATTCAAATATATTTAAAATAATATAATATTTTAAAGATATTTTTTCATTACCTTTACTATTTTGTTGCGTTCCCACTGCTTCTTGTCTGAGTGGATAGCGACTGTGTTTAATCCCATGACCTTTTGCACAGCTTCACAAAGCAAATCGGCCCCAAGTTTGCAGTCCACAAACACAACTACTGGTGGCTGGTAAAGCTTTCTGTCCTATGAACACACAAAATGTCATAATGTAGATAATATTCTACTGCAAACAAACCCAAAAATATAATATCAATTAAGTCTAAATGAAACAATGTAAAGATTTAATTTATTTTATTTTTTTGTATGTTATTTTTTAATGTATTTATTTATTTATTTATTTCTATTTGTCAGTTATTTCACATTAATTATGTATAATGTTTAGTAGTTGTTTCATATTTCAGATGGAAGATTTTTTGAAAATGTAAAATATTGTAGTATTATTACATTTACATTATAATATATCAATTGTTATTTCATATTTCTGATAGACAATTATTCTAAAATATTAAATATAATGTCTTTATTCATCATTTATGAATTAATAGTTATCAATTATGTTGAATTTTTTTTGCAAATTTAATGTACAATTAAATAATATTATAAATGTTTTCTTGTCATTTATAATTTTATAGCTTTTCTTGTTACACACACATTTTAATTAAGTAATAAATTAATACTTTAATATTAATACTTAATATATTGCAATTATGTTATTTCACATTAATGGGCAATTGTTCTAAAATATGAAACATGATATTAATGAAGAAATATTGTAAATTATTAAATATAATATTAATAAAGGATTATATTGGTTAATTTAATCATTTCTTTTTCATATTCAAATCATATTAATTATTTTTTATATTTATGATGGAAAATTATTCTAAAATGTCAAATCTATATTATAGTAATATTATATATTAGAATTAGATATTATAATATAATATTATATATACATTACTATAATTTAATATTAATAGTTATTTATTTATTCAGTCATTCAGTTTTTCATACATATGTATCAATTATTATTTCATATTTTCTGATGGACAATTATTCTAAAATATTAAATATATTATTTAATATTTATGAATTCATATTTATCAATTGTTTATTTCATATTTTTGATTGACAATTTAATGTATAGTTAAATATAAAAAAAAACAAATTCTTGTTTTAGTTTATTTTTATGGACAATAATTTTATAATCATTCATTTTTATCAATTATTATTTCATATTTCTGATGGACAATTAAATTGTATATATACATACACACATTTTTTTCTTCACATATGTTTATCAATTATTATTTCATATTTCTGATAGACAATTATTCTGAAACAGTATGACATATTGTTTAATATCATGTTTTTGATTGACAATTTAATGTACAACTTAAATATATAAATATACTATTTTTGTTTTATAATTTTTTTGTTTCATATTAAAGGTCAATTGTTCTAAATTATTAAACATGATATTAATGAAGAATTACTGCAAATATATTATTAGTATATAATGTATTAAATATAATATTAATAAATTATTTAGATTTTTTATTTAATCAGAAGTTTTTTTATATTTATTCATTCATATTTATTAGTTATTTCATATTTCTGATGGATCATTCTAAAATGTAAAATATATATTATAGTACTATTATATTTTATATATACATTATAATATAATATTATATTATATATAGTAATATATAATATTGAATTTAATTGACCATGTATTGTGGGCAGTAATTTTATTTCCACAGCCTGTGATTTCTAAATGCTCCATTTCCTGCTCTGTGTCTCTGGTAAGAGCCGTTGCTAGTTTTCCTGGAGCAAAGCCATTTGAGGACCCACCCATTTCCTCTGGAGAGGAGGGCAAAGATTGCCCTATAGACTTCCACTCTAACTGCATTTCTGTCAACAAGTCAGTCGACAGCAGGCCGCAGAAGCTTTCAGTCCAGATTATTTTCGATTTCAATCTGAAATCTTTTTAAATCAACTTCCTGTTGTCACAGATGAATCGTACATAATAGCACCAAAAAACAATAACACATGCAAGTAAATTGAGTGCATTCTGAATGTAGTTTCTAAAGTATACTTACATTTAAGATCTCAAAAAGCTTCTTTTTCTTTGACGGTTCTTCCACCCAGAGGACTATCTGGCGGACGTTGGCGCAGGGTTGGTTCTTCTGACCGATGGTAATGCTCACGGGGTCACGGGTGAGACGGGCCGCTAGCTGCTCTGTTCCTGTGGGAATGGTGGCTGACGTCAACAGCGTCTGATGCTCTTCAGGGACCTGCTCCAAAATTTCAAGAACCTGTTGCTGGAATCCCATCTTCAGCATGGTATCTGCCTTTGGAGTTTTTGAGAATTGTAATAATAATTACGCTGATTAATATATGTATAAATAATAAATAGTTAACACTTTACAATAAGGTTCCTTAGTTAACATTAGTTAACCTGAACTAATAATGAACTGCACTTATACAGCATTTATTATTCTTTGTTAATTTCAACATTTACTAATGCATTATTAAAATCTTGTTAACATTAGTTAATGCAGTGTGAACTAACATGAACAAACAATGAACAACTGTATTTTCGTTAACTAACTTTAATGAAGATTAGTAAATACAGTAACAGATGTATTGCTCATGGTTAGTTCGTGTTAGTTAGTACATTAACTAATGTTTAACTAATGAACCTTATTGTAAAGTGTTACTAAACATAAAAAGGGTATATAAATAAATAAATGTATTAATCAATAAATACATAAAGTATAAAAAATGCATGAATAAAAATGAATAGAAAATAAATGAGTAAATAAATGAATAAAATAAAGGCAAATTAATATTAAACAAAATCAATAAAATGAAATAAGCAAATAATAAAACATTAAAACATTATAAATCAATATATGTATTAATAAATAAATACATAAATAAAACAATAAAAACAACAAATAAATGACTAAAACAAATGAATAAATAAATATTAATATATTAATATAATATACATATATATATATATATATATATATATATAAAATAAATTGATAAAATGTAAATTAATTGTAATTGTAATAAATTGATAAAATAAATAATAATAGAATGTGAATAACCATAAATGTAACAATCAATAAATACATGAGTAAAACAATAAATAAAACTAAATTTGTAAAACTACCAATAAATAAAATATTATAAATACATGAATAAAACAATGAATGACTGAATAAAAATGTAATAAAACATAAATAAATAAATCTAAGCAAATTTAATACATAAATAAACAATTATAAATCATAAATAAAAACCAATAAATGAACAAAATTAATTGTTGTAAATAAGTAAATAAATAAATAAAATGTAAATAAATAAATAATAAAACAATCTATCAAATATACTCAATAAGTAAAACAATAAATAAAATAAATGAATTAAACAACAAATAAAACACAATAAATAAATAAAAATAAATACATTTAACAAAATTAAAAATAAAAACAACTAACATTATAAATCAATAAATGTATTATTAAATGTATAAATAAGACAATAAATAAAAAATAAAAACAACAAATAAATAACATATAAATACATAAAACAATGAATGAATAAAAAAGTAAATTAAAAAACAATAAATAAATAAATATAATGAATAAATAAATAAATATATATATAATGTAATAAATAAATAAAACATCAAAAACATTCTAAATGTAATAATCAATAAATAATAAAACAACTAAAATATGATAAATATATAAAACAATGAATGAAAAAAAGATACAATATAAATAACTATAATAAAATCAATAAAATGTAATAAATAAACAATAAATAAATTAACAAATTAATTAATAACAATAAATTAATAAAACAATACATAAAATATAGCCAATAAGTAAAATAATAAATACATAAATATAATAAATGAATAAAACAACAAATAAAACACAATACACCAATAAATAAATAAAAATACTAAACAAATAAATAAAATCCAATCAATATAATGTAATAATTAAACAAATAATAATAAAACATAAATAAATAAATACCAATAAATGAATAAAACAACACATAAAATGTAGTCAATAAATAAAACAATAAAACGAATGAAACAATACATAAATATTTTAAATAAATAAAACACAATCAATCAATCAATACCTCATCAACCACAACAGCCCTGACGTTATCCAGCCGTACAGACTTCTGTTTCAGGATCTCAAGAATTCGTCCTGGAGTGGCTATTACTATCTGAACAGAGGAAACACAAATAAGGTGATGCTTTCTAATAAAATACCTTTACCAAACATTATGAACCAACAAGTACCTTGATCTTCTGCTTGAGTCGATGCAGCTGAGGAGGTAACGGCATCCCACCCACCAGAAGAGCAGTTCTCATGTTCGGCAGACCCATCACCAGCTCTTTCGCCTGCTTCTCTATCTGGATGGCCAGCTCTCTGGTCGGAGTCAGGATGAGACACGTGGGACAAGACGGAGAAGCAGTTTGGCTCTGGAAAATAATCAAAATATGCAGAGTAAATAAATCAACCAATAGGACAATTAACTTTCTTTCAATGTATTCATTTATTTAGCATTAAGTACTGTTTAATTCCTATTTAATTCCTGTTTTAAAATGATTTCTGTATTTATAAATATTATAAATATATCAAATATATAAATATAAAAGTAAAAAAAAATAACAAAGACATAAGTCAAATGTTTGTAGCTAAAAATGAACATTGATATGTAACTTTAAGGTGCCATTTCAGCTGCAAGTTGAATGTGAGTTTTAGAAAACAGTTCTCCTCATCTGAACTAAGCATTCTGGTTGTGAACTTTTCAGAGGAAGTGCACTGGAATGACGAAGCAGTCCAAAATAGATCTGCTCTTCTGAATTACTCATACTGGCGGCGCACAGGAGAGCTCACACTATTCCAGGTAACAGATGTTACCTTAAAAGAGTTTGCAAATTTAAACAGGGACTGGATGGACTGGATACACAGTACTGTGCACAAGTCTTAGGCCACTAGCATTTTCAGCAGCTAAAAATGGTTTTAAGTCAGTTGTTTCTATCTTTTACTGTAGTGTCCCAGTAGAAAATATCAGTTTACATTTCTAAACATTCATTTAGCCAGTAATTGTAAAAATCCAGTCAGATTTTCCTCATCCAATCTGTCTGAAATGACATGAAGAAACAGAACAAACTGAGACAGACTAAATCCAGAAGAACTGTGACAACGTCTCCAAGATGCTTTAAGAAACCTACCTGCAAAGTTACCTGAAAAAGTTAAATAAGTGCACCTAGGGCAAAAGCTGCTTTAAATGCAAAGGAAGGTCACACCATATGTTGATTTAATATAGTTACTAGAAGTTAAATTTATAAAGAAAATCTATTTATAATTTATAACTTTTGACCGCATACTCATTTTACATCAATTTTACACAAGTGCCTAAAACCTTTAGCAGCACTGTAGCTTTGCAGGTAGGTTTCTTGAAGCATCTTGGAGACGTTGCCACAGTTCTTCTGAATTTAGTCTGTCTCAGTTTGTTCATTGTTTGTCATTCCAGTCAGACTGGATGATGATGAGATCAGATCTCTGTGTGGAGCACTTGCTGTTGTCAGACAAAAATTTCATTGGATTATTACAATTAATGTCAAAAATGAATGTTTGTAAATGTAAACTTGTGGCCTAAGACTTTGGCACAGTACAGAAGCACCGAATCTTGATTTATATATCTAAAACACATTATTACAATTATTAAATTGTGTATCTATCAAATATAAAATGCTATAACTGAGAAAATAATGCCATCCTTTATTTTCATTTGAAGTTATATACAAACTAAGATCTTAAAATATATTTCAAATAAATAACTAAATACAAGTATACAATTTTACATTTAAGAAAACATTTTCATATGATATCTACATATCTATGTTGCAATTTAAAAATTATGCCATCCTTCATTTTCTTCACTCAATCAAAAACCATTAATTAAATATCAATCCATCCATTAAATATATAAATCAATATCCTGAAATATATCTAAAATAAATAAAATTATACAATTTAAATGTGATAAAATAATATATCCATCCTTTATTTTCTTTATTCAATCAATATATATATATATATATATATATACACACACACATACATACAGTTGAAGTCAAAAGTTTACATACACCTTATAGAATCTGCAAAATGTTAATTATTTTACCAAAATAAGAGGGATCATACAAAATGCATGTTATTTTTTTATTAAGTACTGACCTGAATAAGATATTACACATAAAAGGCGTAAACATATAGTCCACAAGAGAAAATAATAGTTAAATTTATAAAAAATGACCCAGTTCAAAAGTTTACATCCCCTTGATTCTTAATACTGTGTTGTTACCTGAATGATCCACAGCCGTTTTTTTTAGATAGTTGTTCAAGAGTCCCTTGTTTGTTCTAAACAGTTAAACTGCCACCTGTTCTTTAGAAAAATCCTTCAGGTCCCACAATTTCTGTGGTTTTCCAGCATTTTTCTGTCATTTGCACAGAATGAAAATGTGTACATTTTTCTTATTTTGCCTAAATACCTTTTTTTTTTCCATTTAGTACTTCCCTTTAGAAGTTACAGAAGATACTTACATGTTCCTAGAAGATCAAATAAGTTCTTAATGCATCATGTTTTCTTCTGAAGCATCAGTGAGTGTTTGAACCTTCTGTAATAGTCGCATATGAGTCCCTCAGTTGTCCTCAGAGTGAAAAGATGAATCTCAAAATCATACAGTCATTGTTGGAAAGGGTTCAAATACACAAGAATGCTGAAAACCCAAAGAATTTGTGGGACCTGAAGGATTTTTCTGAAGAACAGCAGGCAGTTTAACTGTTCAGGACAAACAATAGACTCGTGAACTACTATCTAAAGTTTATATGTAAACTTTTGAACAGGGTCATCTTTTAGAAATTCAACTATTATTGTCTCTTGTAGACTATATGTAAATGTTTCTAATTCATCACAGCACTACTTAAGATATTCAGCCCAATATTTACCTGAAGAGCATGCATGACCACTGGAAGAAGGAAGGCGACCGTCTTTCCAGAGCCTGTATCTGCAGTGGCGATCACATCTCTGCCAGTCAAACCAACCGGCACCATCTGCATCTGGATGGGAGTGGGAGCCTCATAACCAGCCTTCTTCAGATTGAGCCTTAACGCTGTGGGAAAGTTACAGTGTTCAAACTCTATAATGGGTCTACTGACCCCACTGCCAGTAGCCACTATGGCGAGCTCGGTTTTAACCCTCTCAACCTGCTCCTCAGTCAGTTCAGATATGAAAACATCCTCCTTGTAAGAGTAACCCTTCTCAGTGTCTGCCGCACTCGAGCTGTCTGAACCCTCCTGGAGGTCTTTAGAAAACACCTTCTCTCCAAAATCCAAGCACGTTTTAGCCAGGTGACTGGCTTTGCATTCGAGGCTACAGACATCGTTGTCTGTTTTATCGCAGATGTATTCTCCATATCGACCGCACATGACACACACAGGTTCTCCTGGCTCTGGCCATCTCTGGTTCTTCTTGAAGGACTTCACTGGTTCCTCTTCTTCCTCTGGTTCTTCAGTCTCTATGTGACTAGGTTCCTCCTCTTTTTCTATATTTACAGCCTCATCTGGAGGACAGGTGTCAGATGGAGGTGTAGAAACCGCGTCTTCGGGTGTCGCTTTGCTTCTTTTGGGGTTTTGCTGCTGCTGATGGGACTCTGGGGCTCTCTTGAGCTTCAACGATCTCGGCATAAACATTTTCTGCCCATTCAGCACAACGATATTAACTAAAAATAAACAAACGTTGGTTATATGTCGTTTGGAAACGCGTTGAGTTATATATTTCAGATAAACTTCTGAAAAGATCTGTGAACGGAATCGTTTCCAAGCGGTCGCGTAAGTGTGACGTCATATAAACACAACGCTGGGTGTTGTAGTTTTTAGGGAGTTTAACTATTTATCAAAAACCAAATGTTGTGCAGTTTCCTGTACGTTCGTATTATACTTATCCTATCAGTTCATAGATATTTTAAAACTATCGATATTATGATTTTATAAAGGAAATATTTATGTTTATCTTCATGGGGAAAAAGTAAAGGTAAGATTATTGTTCTTTATTGAGAAAGAAAATGTACTTAATATATATGCTTAATAATAGTAATATCTCTGACTATTAGGTCATCAGTACATGATGACCTAATAGTCAATCATTTTATTATGTTCATGTTTTATATTTTGGCAAACCACACATAGGCAGATGGGTTAGCAGTAAAGTGGTGGATATTTATTGGATATTTATAATTTAAGCGTAAATAAATACATAAAAATAAACTAGATTAATATATTGATAAAATATATAGATAAATAATACCTACAAACCTAATTAAATAAAGAAATAAATAGTTTGTTTATTTATTTATTTAAATAAATAAATAAAATAATAAATGATTTGATAAAAATATAAATATTTCGTAATTAAATTTAATCTTAAATTTATTTAAAATAAAAAAGATAATACAAAATAAATGAAAGAATTGGTAAATAAATAAATGTAAAAATTAATACAGAAAATAAATAAATAATTGATTTATTTATTTAAAGAAAAAAATAATTGCAATTAAAATGAAATTAAAAATAAATGTAAACATAAATGCAAAATTAAATATGTTTTATAAAATAAAATATAAATAATATGTATTAAAATTTAATCCTGAATTTATTTTTTAGAAAAATAAAGAAATAAATTAAGATAATAATAATAATAATAATAATAAATTAAAGTATAAGTAAATAAAAGTGAAAAAAGTAAAAATAAATAAATAAATAATTTATTTATTTATTTATTAAAAGGAATAAATGATTTTTAAAAATAAAAAAAATATTTTTAAATTAAATAAATAAATAAATAAAAATAAATATAATACAAAATAAGTGAAATAACTTGTAAATAAAAGTGAAAATAAATAAAAATAAATGTAAAAATAAATACAGAAAATGAATGAATAAATAATTGATTTATTTCTTTAAAGAAAAAAAATATTTTTTGAAAATAAAAAAATAAGATAATAGAGAATAAATGAAAGAATTTATTAATAAAAGTGAAACAAATAAAAATAAATGTAAACATAAATGCAGAAAATTAATAAATCAATTTATTAATTAATTAATAATTTTATAAAAGAAAATATAAATATGTTTATATTATAATGTGTAATAAAATATTAATCCTGAATTTGTTTTTAGAAATTAAGATAATAAAATAAATGAAAGAATAAGTAATTAAATAAATGTAAATATAAATACATTTTTGATTTATTTAAAGAAATAAATAAAGAAATAAATGATAAAAAAATGTAATGTCTAATAAAATTCATTCCTGAATTTATTTTTAAAAAGTTAATAAAACATAAATAAAATAATTAAATAAAAGTGAAAACGAATAAAATAAATGTAAAAATAAATAAATAAATGATTTGAATTAAAAAAATAGATATTGAAAAAGTAAATGAAAGAATAAGTAAATAAAAGTGAAAAAGAATAGAAATAAATGTAAATAAAAATAAGTAACGTATTTATTTAAATAAATAAATAAATGATTTGATAAAAAATATAAATAATGTGTAATAAAATTCAGTCCTGAATTTATTCATTTATTAAAGTTAATAAAACATAAATGAAAGAATAAGTAAATAAAAGTTAAAACGAATAAAAATAGATGTAAAAATAAATGCAGAAAATAAATAAATAAATAAATAAATAAATAAATGATTTGATTAAAAAATAAATGAAAGAATAAGTAAATAATAGTAAAAATAAAATAAAAAATCTAAAAAAGAATAAATAAATACAGAAAATAATAAATAAGAAAAATAAATTCAGGATTACATTTGTTTGTTTTATCAAATAATTTATACCTTTATTTATTTTTCCTATTATTGCATTTATTTATTTATGCAACAATGAATTACTTCGCGACATTTTATTTGTATTTTTATTTTATTTTTTGTAATTATTGTTTGCTCTTTTGCTTTTGTATACACATCGTATTGATGAAATCTATCTTATAAAATGTCACCGGATCCAATTTCTAGCACAGTCCCAATTTCTGCCAGTTTTGGGCTGTTGGCGTGTTGGGCGGAGCGCGCATGCGCAGAAGGCTCGCTAGTACACACTGCTGCAGGGAGACCGCAGGACGCTGGATGAATAGAGGGAGAATAACCGTAAATATCCAGATGGGAATATGTGGGCAGAGCATGGCGACGTCCTAAAGAAGACAAAGACTTTTTAGAAAGCGACACCTCCACCGCCTATTCTAACTCAGGACATGAAGGATCAATAAAGAGAAAAACAGCCGAATTCAAATGGGGTACCAGAATGGATGAAGCTCAATGGGCAGAACCCCACTTTTATGACCGGATCGGCCCGAAATAGACGTGAAAATAAGCCCAACCGACTGTTTAAACAGCAACCCGACACACATATGTGACAAATTCTGATTTGTGAATGACAGAGAAAAGCAAAAGTCCGATTTGATGCGTTGAATTCCTTCGGAGAGATGTCATCGTTGTAAGTAGTGGATGTGACACTGCAGCTGTGAACATGGGAGATCTGACCGACTCCAGAGATCCGAAAAACACTTTCATTGTTCCTGCCATCAAGTCTTTTGATCATTATGATTTCAATAGAGCTAAAATCAGAGCCAGCCTCACATGGCTGGTGGCCAAAGCCTTTGGTACAGGTAGGTGGCGTGTTTCTCTTTCTCCACCATCATCTTTGTCTCTTCATTTGATTTCCAATGTGTTGCATTGAATGCATTTGATAGCAAATATAAATCAAATATGTAAAAATAGTGCAGTCAAACGATTAATCGCGATTAATCGCATGCAAAATAAAAGTTATTGTTTGCATAACATATGTGTGTAAATGCCTACATGTAAATATTTTCAAAATATATACATATACACAGTATACACATATATTATGTTAACAACTTTTATTTTGGATGCGTTTAATCGCGGTTAATCGTTTGACAGCACTACGGATATACAAAACTATTTTAAATGCGAGTGCATTTTATAATGTAAAATTTAGAGCTTTAATAAATACATTTATACAATTTAATAAATATGTTAAAAACATATGTGACCCTGGACCACAAAACCATTCATAAGGGTCAATTTTTGTTATTTATACATCATCTAAATCTGAATAAATAAGCTTTACAGTGATGTATGGTTTGTCAGGATAGGACAAAATAAAGATGTTGATTTTTGCCCTAAAAGAAAAATCAATAATTGTGACCCATACAATGTATTTTTGGCTATTGCTACAAATATATCCATGCAACTTATGACTGGTTTTGTGGTCCAGGGTCACATATTTTTAATAAATACTCATGCAGACCCTTAAAAGAAGGATTTTGTGTTAAGTTATGTTACATAATGTTAATTTTCAACAATTCTTAAACAATCACATGTTAAGTAACTGCTGTTTATTAATTGTATCCACTACTTAAAGGAGTAGTTCACTTTCAGAACAAAAATTTACAGATAATGTACTCACCCCCTTGTCATCCAAGATGTTCATGTCTTTCTTTGTTCAGGAAGGAAATTATGTTTTTGAGGAAAACATTTCAGGATTTCTCTCCATATAATGGACTTCTATGGTGCCCCCGAGTTTGAACTTCCAAAATGCAGTTTAAATGCAGCTTCAAAGAGCTCTAAATGATCCCAGGCAAGAAAGAAGGGTCTTATCTAGCGAAATGATTGGTTATTTTCTAAAAACATTTACAAGTTATATACTTTTTAATCTCTACACAGAGTACACACAGAGCTAGACAAAATGAGCATTTGAGGTTAAAAAGTATATAAATTGTCATTTTTTTTTTTTTTTTTTGAAAATAACCAATCGTTTCGCTAGATAAGACCCTTCTTTCCTCGGCTGTGATGGTTTAGAGCCCTTTGAAACTGCATTTTGGAAGTTCAAACTCGGGGGCACCATAGAAGCCCATTATATGGAGAGAAATCCTGAAATGTTTTCCTCAAAAAACATCATTTCCTTACGACTAAAGAAAGAAAGACATGAACATCTTGGATGACAAGGGAGTGAGTACATTATCTGTAAATTGTTGTTCTGAAAGTGAACTACTCCTTTAATGTTGTAATGAAAAATGATATCTAACATTAACAAAACAAATACTGCATGATTTTTGGATATGTCCTATTGTAGTACCTTGAAGTACCGTGCAAATACCACAATAAATGAATTTGCTAATCATTCAGTTTTATGGAATTTGCATGTAGCATTAGCATACCATAATAGTTGCCATTCAAATAATGTGTCAGAAGCATTTTTAAACATATGATACACTTTACACAATATATACAAAGCGTATTATGCGCTTATATGTAGAAACTAAAACAGACCCTTGCGAAAAATGAAGTACACTTTATCATATTTTTACAGAAATAACATTCTTAAGTGTGAACTGACTGTAATGTTTTTTGACACTTAACTGTGTTATTTGCAATTACTTTTAAGGTATAGTTTACACTGATATTAAAGCAATTTAGTTGAACTTCCTTTGAAATATGTTTATATATACTATATGGACCATTCTACAGAATTGGTGCAGAGTCAGAGAAACGTGTCTGAAAAATTAGTATGTATGCAAATTGTATAATATCCAAGGTACACATTTCTAGTAATTGTGCAGTTAATTCTCATATTATATTTTCACAAAGTTTGGAAACATTAGTCCTATCCCCAAATTTGTCACTGAAACACAGTAATAGTAATTTAATTAAAAGGGTTATATCGACCTGTTATGACTTTGCTTGCACCTATATTGTAAATATATATATTTGGCCATTTTGTAATTTTTTTTCAGAGGTAAATTAATTAAAATTAAAATTTTAACAATATTTCAAGTGTAATTTATAAGAATTTGTTGTATTTTTTTCTTTGTAAAAGGTATAAAGTTGATCATGCTGATTACAAACTTCGTTAGTTTGAATATACATTGAACCAAAAACTATCATGACATCTTAATTGATAATTCAGTATTTTGACTAAACATCCCGTCCCGTGTTTTGCTAGTGACTGCACATTTTTGGAAGAGAAGACTTTATCACAAAGTGGACTTTTTATAAGAAACAGTCATGAAAGTGCACTTTAAGTGGTCATTTATTTAATTTATATTACATTACAGTCCAGTTTTCTTAAAAAATATACAGGGTACTTCTAAGGTTTGAGTGCACAGCAAACTTATTTTTCACAATGGGAATGACTTGCTATCAGAATATCAGGCAGAATATCAATAAACAAGAACCAAAGTGTGATAAATGAGTCACAGAGTTCAAAAGTGTTCATTGACACTGTGGTGAACAATGTGCAAAATGAATCATCTCCCACTTTCATCTTCACTGCTCACATTGTATCCTGAATCTGACCTTATGCTGCTCATAAATGTAGTTTCATATTCATATTCAATCAAATCACGTCTAGATTGACACTGACATCCGGATTTATCCGACAGCTAGTCGTTGAGATGTTCAGTTTAACAGCACAAACCTATTGACTACCGGCCATCTGGTCTCCTTTAGGTCCTCTCATTAAAATGCACAGTCAGGTCTTCAGGCCCGTGCACAACGCAGACGACAACTCTGCTGTCAGAGCGGTTATTGTTTAGCATCTTTGATCTAAAGTGACCTTAAACTTGCTGAACAAGACGCTGAACTGCGGGGTTAGGATATGGTAATGTTCAGCAGGTTGACTGACAAGCCTTAAGGGCGTTATTGACCCGTTTGTTGACTTTTTTTTTTGAGGTGTAACCTTAGGACAGATGACAGGACAACTGATAAAAGCCTACATTTCACCATGCGAAGAATAATTAAATCAATCATTTCGGATCACGGTAGTAATATTTAAAACATAACGTAGCAGGCTTTAAAAATGTATAAGTATATGATGCCAGCAGACTAGTTAAAATGAAATACTAGTGTTGTTTGAATGAATAGAGAGTGGTCAGCTTAAAGTCCATAAAAGGCTTTCCATTGATTCGTCTTGGTCAGTTGGGAAAGATAGAGATAATGAATTGGTTATTTAATGGCATGCACTCTTTTCGGTCTGACTCTTCAGTGATAGCACATTGCTTTCTGAAAACTGACCAAGGATTTATTACTTATTTGTTGTGAAAATGAATGCGTGAAATGAACTTTAAAGTAGGGAAAAGATGAACTGCCAGCTCTTATTCACATATAGAGAGCAGAAACCTCACCAAATGCACTATATATAAGGCACAGATCAATATTATAGGTTTATGTGTGAGTAGTGTAAAGTTCATTTAAGTTAAAAAGTATCTGACTTAAAGTTTTATTCAACCAGCACGTTTTTGTTTTTTTTTTGACCAGAAATGACACAGGCTTCTCCCAAAATATAATAAGACGATGTACGAGGCATGTGGAAGAAAATATTTCTCAGCTTTTATTTACATTTGAACAAAAAATTTCATTGTTGTGCTGAAATGAACACTGGTGCACAAGGCCAAGTTTCTCTGCAGACTGCCTGATGTTGAAACTGGAACTTCAAAACATTTAGATATGGTCTTGATGAAGCATTGTCAGTACAAGGAGTACAGATTGAAAGGACCCATGAATTTACATTTTTGGGTGTTTTGATTGATGAACTGTTAACATGGAAATTCCATATTGACCATGTTAAAACTAAGGTATCCCAAATTATAGCCGTGTCGCATAAGGTAACAGAATCTGTTAATAAATGTGCCTTGTTTTTGTTATATAATTCATTGATTGTTCCACATCTGACCTATTGCATTGAAGCGTGGGGAAGTGCTAATAAGACTTATATAGAACCAGTTTTTAAATGACAAAAACGTGCCATTCGTGTTGTAAATGGAAGTGGATACAGGGCCCACACAAATCCAATATTTATACAATTAAAAACCTTAAAATTCAATGATTTATTCTAAAAAATAATGTATAAAGCTCACCAGAAAACATTACCTGATAAATTGCAAAACAGATTCATCAAGAGCGTTAGTAGCTGTAATTTAAGAGGAACTGAAGTCTTTCAGAAACCCGAGTTTAGAACAAAATTAAAGGAAAGGTGTGTTTCAATGCAAGGTGTCGGTCTGTGGAACAATTTAAATAGTGAAATCAAAATTTCACCATCGTTTTTTGTTTTCAAGAAGTGTGTAAAAGCATTACTAATAGAGAAATATCATGCTTCTAATTAGCTGGAAAATGTGATATTTGATTTATGACTTTGTATATGTGCTGCAAAGTTGACGTGTTTAAGCGCACCTCATTGGAATTGTAATTTATTTTATGTTGATAAGGGGCAGATATTATAAGTTTTATCTTCTTTCTGCTCCCTTTCATTTCTTTTTTTAAAAGAATGAAATCAAAATAAATGAATGAATGAATGAATGAATGAATATAGCCCTTTCCTGACTTGTGAGCAGCCACATTGCGCAGCCGCAGGTCCTCAGTGAGCTCCTTTGTCTTAGCCATGACTGTACACAAACCAACAGCAGAGAGCTTCTGTTTTTCACCTGTTGAGTTGATTAAAACGGCTGTTCCCAATGAATCAGGGTAATTAGGATGCTTTAGAACAGCTTGGACTATTTGGAACGGTATAGAACTTTGGATTTTCCCATAGACTGTGACAGTTTGCAAAGGGTATGAATAATTTTGGACATGCCACTTTTTGTGCAAATGTAAATAAAAGCTGAGAAATATTTTTTCCCACAATAATGCCTCTTGTACATTGTCTAATTATCTTTTGGGAGAAGCCTGTGTCATTTCTGGTCAAAAAAAAAAACTTGCTGGTTGAATAAAAGTAACTTTAAGTCAGAATTTGCCAGGGGTATGAATAATTTCGGGCTTGACTGTTTATTTAATTATATATATTTAGCATTTTATTTTATAAGGTAAAACATTCAAATGTAATTAAAACAAATTAATAATAAAAAAATTTTAAATGCACAAAAATAAATAAATAAATAGAATATATATATATATATATATATAAAATATGTAAAATATGTCTGGAAATCTGTGGGATTATGAAGTTGTTTTTTTTAATCATAAACATATGTTCATATATATTTAGCCATTTATTTTTTATAAGGCAAAATGTTCATTAAAATGTAATAAAATGCTTTTTGTTACATTTGCAAGGCTTTTAATAATGTATGTGAACTTTTATATTTATGTATTTTAAGAAACAGATAGATTGTTCTATTACAATTTTCAATAAAACACACATTTAATTTAATCAAAAATGCCATGTAAAAAAAATCAACTGAAATGTGCATATTCAACTGATCTGCAGAAAATATATCTACATATAAAATATGTAAAAATAAACATTTATGTACAGTAGACATTCTATGTGAAATTATGTAAAAATATGAGGCATAATTTAGTTTTAGGTAAATCATAAACATATTATCTAATATATTTAATTATAGATATTTACCAATTTATTTTAAGAGGCAAAACATTCAAATATAATTAAAAAAATGATTTTTGTTAAATTTGTAAGGCTTTTAATAATAGATAGATACATATGTTTATATACTTAAAAAAAAGTTTTGTTTTTTAATAAATTTTTTAAATTAAATGCACTAAAATATATAGTTAAATACAGTAAGAATATATATTTTAAAAACTTTTTTTTTCTACACATGGTTAAAAAAATTTCATTACATCGCAAAATGCCATGCAAATGAATTGTTTAATCTCATTCACTTTAACCCACTTGTAAATGAATTACAAAGTGTATTAAAACCATTGGAATTACTTCATTTTATATCGTCGGCAAAAACACAGTGAATCATCATCATGATATTGGACATATTGTCAGGGTCTAAGCACCTGTGTAGTTCCTCTCTCTCCATCTGTCTTTGATGAGGCTCGTGAGGAGCTCCTGGATACATAGGTACAGCAGGGGAATCGATCAACCTCCCTATTGTTGCCATGGCAACCGCGGCCCGGCTCGACACACTCATATTTTTGACTTGCATCGTCAACGCCTTGTGCCTCTGATACCATCAGTGCAATGTTTGATCTATTGTTTTATCATATAGACCTATTTTAAAAGCTTTGGTCAAAGGTATTATTTAACATTAAAGATCGGTTTTGCATATTGTCAACATCTACAGAATGGTTTCAATCTGTTTTGCTGTTACCATAATCAAGTCTAATGCCTAATGCTTAAAATTGAAAGCATGTGCAGGTAATAAGCATACAAGCGTTTTCCCAAACTCTCACCCATCTCCATAAATAGCTAAACATCTCGGTTCTCCATGGATACGGTGACCTCATTCGGATCTGTGAACCCATTTATTCTGTCGACGTGTGAACTCGTGTTAATGATATTTTTGATTTTGTAGCTGTGTGGTAGACACCGTCTCGCTTCCTTTAAGGGCTTTCTCCTTTCCTTCATCTTTCCGGCTGAGAGTAAATTACACTTGCACTGAGGAACGGTAAACACCGAGCATTAGCTATATTTAGCTGTCCTCAAGATGAAAACTACTTTGATCTTCAGAAAAAATCTAATAAAATCCCACCGCATCAGCTGTTCTATGATATAACAGAGTGAAGGTGTCTTGATAAGTGCAGGAAATAATCAGTCCCACTAGGATTTTACAAAATGTTTGTGATTTTTTTGCGATCAGATCTTGTGGTGGTAATTTCCAGAATTTTGTAGAAAGTTAGGGTACTACAAAAGCAAACAATAAAAAAATAAAGCTTATAGTTTGTTTTTACGTCTTGAAAAATTCTGACACATAATTAAAAAAAGAAAAAAAAAGATATAGTTACTTTGTTATTTATTTATTTATTTTTTGTTGTTGTTATTCAAAATGAGAACAAAGAAGCAACTACATTGAGAATTGAGTTGGTTTTCTGGTTAAATTGTGAATTTTGTCAATTTTGCGTTGAATTGCAAGAAACTTGAGGAACTGATTTATATGATGAATCGTATGTATTTATGTTTAAATTCCAACACTAATAAGCCGATAGTTTTTCTATATTAAGGCCAATAACTGATAATACACCAATATTACAATTCTTTACTGTTTTATAAATAAACAAAATTGCCAAAAAAAAATCTGTCTTTTGAAGTACTACAGAATGTCCATTTTGTGTCTTTATTTCTCATTCATGCATGTTTCTTTGTTACACAAACATGTCAGTAACTTTGTAATTATTTAGTGGTTAAATTGTGAATTATGCGGGATTGCAAAAAAAACTGCCATTTTGGTAATTTTGCGTTGTATTTGTGATCGCAGCATTGCGAAAACTACAGGGACTGATTAATATGATTAATCTTATTGATTTATGTTTAAATACCAACGCTAATAAGCCTATACTTATTTCTATATTATTATTTCTACATTACTACAAAATGTTGCATCTTATTTTATCATTCATGCATATTTCTTTGTTACACAAGCATGTCTATAGTTTTTTGCGGTTATTTTGTGGTCAAATTGCAAATTATGCTAATTGGAGAAATCGATAATAGTCTTTTTAAATGCTACAACTGAATTTTGCCTCTTATTGTCTCATTCATGCGTATTTTTTGTTACACAAACATGTCAATAATTTTTTGCGCTTTTTGCAATTATTTTGTTCAAATAAGGATTATGCGGGATTGCAAAGAAACTGACATTTTGTCAATTTTGCATTGTATTCCGTGATCGCAGAATTGCGAAAACTAGTGGGACTTGTATATGAATCTTATATTTTTATGTTTAAATTCTAATGCTAATAAGCCATTAATTATTTTTATGTAAAGGCCAATAACTGATAAACAGCTGATATTACAGTTCTGTGCTATTGTGAAAACTGATTTAAATACCAGCGGTGATACGCCGATAACAGTTTTTATGTTAAGGCCAATAACCGATAAATAGCTGATATTACAGTTATATTAAAAAAAATCTAAATAAATAAAATTTCAAGTCTTTCTAAATGCTACAGAATGAATTTTGTGTCTTATTATCTCATTCATGCATGCTTCTTTGTCACACAAACAAAGAAACACAAACAATTGTTTTGCATTTATTTTGTGTTTATGAATTATGCGGAATTGCAAAAAAAACTGACATTTTGTCAATTTCGCATTGTATTCCGCATTCGCTAAATTGCGAAAACTAGAGGTACTGATTAATCTGATGAATCTTATATATTTGTTTAAATGCCAATGCTAATAAGCCGATAAATAATTATTTTTATGTTACAGCCAGTAACTGATAAACAGCCGATATTAGAGTTCTATGCTATTTTGTCTAAATAAATAAAAGAAATTCTTCAAAACGTGAATTTTGCATCATATTTCCTCATTAATGAATATTTCTTTGTTACAGAAACATGTCAATACATTTTTTTTAGCATTTTACAATTGTTTTGTGTTAAATTACGAATTATGCGGAATTGCAACAAACACTGACATTTTGTCAATTTTGCATTGTATTCCGCGATTGCAGAATTGTTAAAACTAGAGGAGCCAATTAATCTAATGAACCTTATATATTTGTTTAAATACCAATGCTAATAAGCCTATAATTATTTTTATTTTAAAGCCAGTAACCGATAAACAGCCGATATTAAGGTTCTATGCTATTTTGTCTAAATATATTTTTAAAAATGCTTCAAAATGTGAAATTTGCATGTTATTTTCTCATCCATGAATATTTCTTTGTTACAGAAACATGTCAATAAATGTTTTTGCGTTTTGCAATTATTTTGTGTTTAAATTACGAACAATGCGGGATTGCAAAAAACATTGACATTTTGTCAGTTTTGCATTGTATTCCGCAATCGCTAAATTGCGAAAACTAGAGGTACTGATTAATCTGATGAATCTTATATATTTGTTTAAATGCCAATGCTAATAAGCCGATAAATAATTATTTTTATGTTACAGCCAGTAACCGATAAACAGCCGATATCAGAGTTATATGCTATTTTGTCTAAATAAATAAATAAAAAATGCTTTAAAACGTGAATTTTGCATCATATTTTCTCATTAATGAATATTTCTTTGTTACAGAAACATGTCAATAATTTTGTGTTACGAATTATGCAGAATTGCAAAAAACATTGACATTTTGTCAATTTTGCATTGTATTCCGCGATCGCAAAATTGTTAAAACTAGAGGAGCCGAATTATCTGAAACCTTATATATTTGTTTCAATACCAATGCTAATAAGCCGATAATTATTTTTATGTTAAGGCCAGTAACCGATAAACAGCCGATATTAAGGTTCTATGCTATTTAGTCTAAATGAATAAAGAAATTGCTATAATAACATTTTTTAACAATAAATCTCTGTGCGTTTTGCAATTATATTGTGGTTAAATTGCAATTTACGCAGGATTGCTAAAATGTTTTGCTGATTTTGCGCTGTGTTCTGTGATTGTGTACATGCTTAAACTGGAGTGACTAATTAATTTGATTATTAGAATGTATTTAGATTTAAATACCACCGGTGATAATCCACAGTTTTCTATGTTATCGCCAATGACCAATAAATGTTTAAAAAAGAATTAAAATGCTGAAGTGAATTTAGGTATCACAACATTATAATGTACAGTCTGAAACATTTCTATTCAATACAAAAGGGGTAACATTATTGTGTTCCTGTCATCTTGCAGACAGTGTTCCAGAAGATCTGAACGAGCCCTTCTACAAGGACCAGTATGATCAGGAGCACCTGAAGCCTCCAGCGGTGGGCCTGCTGCTGTCAGCTGAGCTGTACTGCCGAGCAGGAAGTCTGATTTTAAAGAGTGATGCTGTCAAACCTCTGCTGGGTCATGATGCTGTCATCCAGGCTCTGGCTCAGAAGGGCCTGTACGTCACCGACCAGGAGAGACTAGTGACCGAGAGAGACCTGCAAAAGAAACCCATTCAGATGGTGAGAGAACCTGCCCTTTCAGATTTTTCGAATGTGGTTAAATCTTACTTATCATATATATATATAATAAATATGAAAAAACAATTAATGTACTCAATTAAATTTCAACCCATATCCAATATGCTCTAGATATAGCCTGCATCACATTACAGAAATAAAATGCGTTTAATCAAAGATGTATTTCAGGCTCATAGCATCTGCTTTAAAGACATAAAGACTTCTGTTGTTGTGTGAGCGACTTCCTGTTGATATTTAATTACCGCGCCGCTGTTTGCTGTGCCTCTGGCTTCCTCATCCTTAACCGAACACATATCATTGCAAACAATCTCTGCGCTGTGTGAAGGACCATTTTGCATAGTGCCAATAATGATCTTAGTTACTATATTCTTTGCACCCCATGACGAATTGATTATTTTATTATATTAAAGGATCACATCACAATGCTATTGTTGTTATTTCTCTACAATTTAAAGTCCCAAAGCTATTGTATCTGTATGTAGCCAACCACATAGCTGCGCTCATTGATCCCAGCCTTTACAGTGGTTTCAGCATCTCGAACTCAGAGCCCACAAATCCTCATTAGCGTCAGAAAGCCGTCCATCTGTCTGCTCGGCTAAAGTAAGCTGCCTGACTGCAAGATCTGACAGTCTTCCTGTGCTCCACTTTAACCTGTTTAGCCTGGCGCTCTGGGGGGCAGGTTTTTCAGCTTTGTGGCTGTACCCGTTTTGAGAAAATACTGCAGTCTTTGCATTATAAACTGAGTGTAAAAAGGTTTTACACTTGACTTTGAGTTATTGTTGTCAAGTCTCAGTTATTGCTTTTCATCTAATAACGCTGAAGTTTAACCCTACATTATGTTGGTGCTGTGGTGTAACAATTGGTTATATGTTTTTATGGATTGCACTGGCATAATGGTTTTCAATTATTGATAGATCTGCCAGTTTTTAAATGTAATCTAAAATCTTTTAATATATTTTTTAATTTTTTGCATGTAGTAAACAATTCTATCTTTAGTTCCATTCTCTTTACTCACAATGTAGATAGGTTTAAATGACTTTCTTCTTTCCGACGAAAACAATACCTTGGAGAATCTGCAAAATGTTAATTATTTTACCAAAATAAGAGGGATCATACAAAATGCATGATCATTTTTATTTAGTACTGACCTGAATGAGATATTTCACATAAAAGACATTTACATATAGTCTACAAGAGAAAATAATAGTTGAATTTATAAAAATGACCCCGTTCAAAACTTGATTCGTAATACTGTGCTGTTGCCTGAATGTGTTTTTTTGTTTAGTGATAATGCTCATGAGTCCCTTGTTTTTCCTGAACAGTTAAACTGCCCACTGTTCTTCAGAAAAATGCTTCAGGTCTGACAAATTTTTTGGTTTTTCAGCATTTTTGTGTATTTCAACTCTTTCTAACAATCAATCTTAGGCTGATTTAATACTGTAGGTATCTTTTGTAGCTTCTGAACGGCAGTACTAAAAAAAAAAAAAAAGATATTTAGGGAAAATAAGAAAAATGTACACATCTTTATTCTGTTCAAAAGTTTTCACCCCCTGGCTCTTAATGCATTGTGTTTCCTTCTAGAGCATCAGTGAGCGTTTGAACCTTCTGTAATAGCTGCGTATAAGTCCCTCAGTTGTCCTCAGTGTGAAAAGATGGATCGCAAAATCATACAGTCATTGTTGGAAAGGGTTTAAATACACAAAAATGCTGAAAAACCACAGAATTTGTGGGACCTGAAGATTTTTTTTGAAGAACAGCAGGCAGTTTAACTGTTCAGGACAAACAAGGGACTCATGAACAACTATCACCAAAAAAACAAACAAAAAACACAGCATCATTCAGGTAACAACACAGTATTAAAAATCAGGTGTATGTAAACTTTTGAACGGGGTAATTTTTATAAATTCAACTATTGTTCTCTCTTGTGGACTATATGTATTTCATGTGAAATGTCTTATTCAGGTCAGTACTAAATGCAAATTATATTATTTCAGTTAGTGGTTATTGATATGGACCAAAATTTGTATTAAAATGCTACTTTTAGAGGCAGTCTACCTAGCTTTTCTCCTGTTTGTTGGGATGAAGTTGATGGGACAGTGTTTTGATTGTGATGACAGTGTCCTGCTGTTTTGCAGAAACTCCCTCACACATTAATAAGGTTTGACTGCACCAACTGAACGACTGCAGCGTTTTGCCATCAATAATTCAGCCGGGCTTCTATTTTGGATGTGTGAGAGGCAAAACCTGTCAGAGTTCCATGAGGTGATCAGAGATACATCTGCTTGTGCATTGAAATGGTCTTGACAGTAAAGTGCTTTATCATATAAGAGTTCAAAACAGCATTTTTGCTACTGTACCTTTAAGACTACTACATTTTATGTATACAAACAACCTCTCTTGTGATTGGACAGTGGTATGTTATGGTATGGTATGTGTTTATAGCTCTGTCTTCATAATGACATTCTTAGTTAGCATAAATGGGCTGCATAGGAAGTTTTTGAAATGTAAATCTTTAATTGAAACTTGTAAGGAAAATCTAAAGGAAAATGTCTTTATTGCTTTATCATCTCTCTCTCTGTGTGTGTCTCTCTCTCTCTGCTGAAGAATCGTATTCGCTCCTGCAGCTGCCGCCCACCCACACATAACCCCGCATTCATTCTACATTATAGACTCACTCAGAAATACATACATACGCACACATACGCAGCTCACACTCTCACCCACATAGTCACGCCACAGTGAGAAAAAAAATATCATAATAGCCATTGTGTTGTACTCAAACAAACAACATGCACAGATGCAATAAAACATTTAGAAAATATATGTATATATTTAATGTAACGTGATGAGGTTTTGCCCTCAGCCAAAATTATTTGCTCTGGAACAAATAATAGATTACTGAGACCAAAGACTGCCCGTCAGATTTACCTAAAGCAAATTTTATCTCATGTTTAACCATAGAGACAGAGCCAGCGGCAAATCCCAGAAGATCTAGCTGAGATGAGGCTGCTCGCGGTGGGTTCATGAGAGCTAAATGGCCGCTGACGCCCTGGAGCTCACATCTCCAAAAACGTTGAAACTAATTTTCAAATAGATTTTTATTAACAAACCTCATATTTTAAGTCTAAACAAGAACATTCTCACCTAAAAACTGTTAAAACTACAGTCTGTAAAACAGTATTATTTATTTTGGCGTCAATATGTCAAAGCTTCGCAGAGATACAGCCTAAGAGTAATTTTGGAATCTTTTGCCATGCGTTTGTTGCAGCGCTGTACGAATATGGTTTCGTCTATCGACATGTCAGCATAGTCTGAACACGATCTGATGATTGGACTAACAGTCTAGGATGAGTTCGAAAAGTAGGTTTTCAACAATAATCAAAATGGCTGACAGGAAGTTCGTTCAATTACAATACGCTAATGCAATCAAAAGTTATTAGCATTTTTAGACATTTCATAATTAATGGTTAATTAATGGTTTACTGCTCTTGACCAATAGGTGCTGCTGTTACCAAATTGATGTGGCGTGGGCAGTGTGAGGTGACAGTGGCACCTACAAAGTTTGGTGTAAATATGTCAAAGCTTTGCAGAGATACAGCCACAGATGCAGTTTGGCATCTTTCCAGCTAATTTGTTGATGTTTAAACAAAAACTGTTGCGTATTTCGACATGAAATCCATAAATTAATGTCAGCATGGTCTAAAGATGATCCAAGGGTGAAAGTCGGACCAACAACCTAGGAGGAGTTAGAAAAAGTAGGTTTTCAACATTATTAAAAATGGCGGACAGGAAGCTTGGACAATTTTGGCATAATTGGTATCGATGTTCTTGGCATGACCCAAGGAATATATTGAGATCACTTTCATTACAATAGGCCAATTTTAATCAAATGTTATTTGCATTTTTTAAAAATTTCTTTATAACTTTTGGCCAAAAGATGGCCCCCAAACTTTATAAATACTGTCAGGGCATGGTGCCGAAGACACATACAGAGTTTTGTAACAAAATGCCAATGTGTTTGAAAAAAAAAAAGGCATTTTACGATAAAATTCAAAATGGCAGGCACCCAAAATGGCTGACATTGAGTATGGTTCGACTATGCATGCTCCTCCGAATCTAAACAGACTGGTTTTCTGATTTTTGGCTAAAACTTTTAGAAGTTATTAGCAAAAATAGCCATTTTTCATATCTCATGACCACTAGGTGGTGCTGCTCAGAAACTGTGCAGGTAGCCTCGGGTCATGCTTGTTATAACACACAGTTTAGTCTCAATACGCCAAACCATTGCAGAGATGTAGCCTCACATCCATTTTTGCATACTCCTCGTATAATTCGTTCATGCGTTAGTCGAGAGCGGTTCGACTAATCAACTTGAATTCCATAACTTTTTGTCAGCATGTTCTGAAGATGATCTGAGACAATTTTGGTGAAAATCAGACAAACCATCTAGAACGGTGTTCATTCGACTCGGCATGAGCCAAGGATACAGAGGAACAAAATGTTCCTTCTAGACCTTACTGTGTCACGATCTGGGCTGTGGGGTTTCCCTCAGCCACCTGGGGTCGCCGCAGCGTCAGAAACGGAGATAGCGGTCACCACCGCGCCAGGAGCAGAGATAGCGGTCACCACCGCGCCAGGAGCAGAGATAGCGGTCGCCGCCGCTTCGGGAACAGAGATAGCGGTCGCCGCCACATTGGGAACAGAGATAGCGGTCGCCGCCGCTTCGGGAACAGAGATAGCGGTCACCACCGCGCCAGGAGCAGAGATAGCGGTCGCCGCCGCTTCGGGAACAGAGATAGCGGTCGCCGCCGCATTGGGAACAGAGATAGCGGTCGCCGCCGCTTCGGGAACAGAGATAGCGGTCGCCGCCGCATTGGGAACAGAGATAGCGGTCGCCGCCGCATTGGGAACAGAGATAGCGGTCGCTGCCGCGTCAGGAACAGAGATAGCGGTCGCCGCCGCATTGGGAACAGAGATAGCGGTCGCCGCCGCACCAGGAACGGAGATAGCGGTCACCACCGCGCCAGGAGCAGAGATAGCGGTCGCCGCCGCATTGGGAACAGAGATAGCGGTCGCCGCCGCTTCGGGAACAGAGATGGCGGTCGCCGCCGCTTCGGGAACAGAGATAGCGGTCAACGCCGCTTTGGGAACAGAGATAGCGGTCGCCGCCGCATCAGGAACGGAGATAGCTGCCGCCGCCGCGTCAGGAACGGAGATAGCGGTCGCCGCGGCTTCGGGAGCAGAGATAGTGGTCGCCGCCGCATTGGGAACAGAGATAGCGGTCGCCGCCGCTTTGGTAACAGAGATAGCGGTCGCCACCGCATTGGGAACAGAGATAGCGGTCGCCGCATCAGGAACGGAGATAGCGGTCGCCGCCACGTCAGGAACAGAGATAGCGGTCGCCGCGGCTTCGGGAGCAGAGATAGTGGTCGCCGCCGCATTGGGAACAGAGATAGCGGTCGCCGCCGCTTTGGGAACAGAGATAGCGGTCGCCGCCGCTTTGGGAACAGAGATAGCGGTCGCCGCCGCGTCAGGAACGGAGATAGCGGTCGCTGCCGCATCAGGAACAGAGATAGCGGACGCCGCAAAGTAGGGGCGCATCTGCGCAGCCTCGGCCCTATAGGCGTCCATCTCTGTCAGGCAGGCGTAGATGTACTTGAAACGAGTGGCCGACGCCGCCTCGAAGGACATCCCCGCCGTCTCGGGAACAGAGCGGGTGGTCGCCGCCCCCAAGCGGGCGCACGCCGCCGCCAAACGGGGGGACGCCGCCACCCTGAAAAAATTCCTCCCCGCTGGACCCATCTTGGGAGTCTGCATTCTGTCACGGTAAACACGAAGTCTGGGTCCAAAATGCAGGGGAAGATATATTTAATTAAATAAACACAAATAAACAGAACAAAACAAAACCAAAAGGCCAACAAGGCACAACGCAACTAGAACTGGGCTAGATACACAAAACAGGGAACACGATCAAGAGCAGGGATCCGGCACACAGAGACACACATACCAATACAGCATACAGGAAAACAATTAGGAAGTGCAGTGCAGGGAACAGCGACCTCAGATGGCTGAGGGAAACCCCACAGCCCAGATCGTGACATACTGTTCAAAGTTATTAGCATAAACATGAGTAAAAATTTGGTTTAAAAAAAGTGTTTGAGTTAGAGACTTCAAACTTGCTGTGGTTAATATTGCGACTGTTTTCGATCAGTGTAACAAATTTCATAACATTCCCGCAAGCGGTTCTATGGGCTGCCATAGACTTGAGTGGAAGAAACGGAAGAAGAAGAAATCTAATGGATACAAGAGTGGAGTGATACAAATGGCGAAATGCTTGGAGTTCTGTTATCACTAGAATATCGCACTCCTCAGCCAATCAGATTTGAAGACCAGAAAGAACTGTTGTGTTTATGTATACGTTTTTTGGTATGTAATGGCGTTTCTTCATGTTGGTACAAACTGCTCAGTCCACAGAGATCAGTAGCTCTGCGTCTTTACTCTGAGAATGAATTGTGCTTAATTAAGACTAATGAATGTTTTGACAAGTACAAATTATAACAGCAGAGATGTAAGTATGCAGCCAGTCAGTGACATGACGCTATGTTTGGCGCTGGCAGACAATAAGAGAGTCATATTTAGCGCTGTGGGCTCCTCAGGGATGGATGTTATTTACATACATGCACGGTAGGGAACTGACAATGTGACGGCACTGAGAACATTTTATTTCTGGAGAATTTATACAGAAAATGAACAGTGATACAATGCAGCGACTATATTACTTAAAGTTAACCCGTCTCAGTTTTGAGCAGTCCAAGAACTCATTTTATATGTAGTTCACATACATCTGCATGGCATGAAGCCGAAGTAAAGTTATTGCGTTCGAGACATAGACTTCTGCATAATTCACAAACCAGCGCCGTATGCACACTTGACCTACTTCCTGTCTCTTGGCATCAGTGCTTGACGATCGTGAATGGAGGTAGTACTTTTTGTTATTAGGTTTTATAATTAGATTTTAATTAGAGTAAATTCTGTTAGAATTATTAGTATACAGATGCAGGCTCCCAGGGTGCACATGGTGATTGGGTGTTTCCTGCTTTTCCTTTTTTTGAGGTTCTTCCTGATAAAATGGAGATCTCTACACAAGATTATGGTGATTTATTGGGGTACTACAGTATATGTTTAATTCTTCTCTAATATTAAATATTATATTTGAATGCGTAATGGTGAGTAAATGATATCTAATTTTATGTTTTGCATTTTGAAACTATTCCTTTACTTTTTGCAGTTAGGTTCATGTATTTAGATTTGATTCAAGTAAATTTAATGTAGCAGGCTCCAAGGGTGCACATGGTGATTGGGTTTTTCCTACTTTCCCGCTTTTTGAAATTCTTCCTAATAAAATGAGAATCTCCACAAAATTTGGTGTGATTTATTGGGAAATTGTACATTTAACCTCTGTAGAATATTAAATATTATCAGTTATCAATAGTAACTAGTGTTCTTGACTCTTGGCGTCAGTGCTTGTTGATCATGAATAGAGGTAGTACTTTTTATAGGATTAGGTTCTAGATTTGATATAAAAACATTCTGTGCAATAATTGTTATTATATTAATGCAGGTTTCCAGGACACACATGGTGATTGGGTATTTCCTGCTTTCTGACATTTTAAAAAAAAAAATCTAATTAAATGTGAATCTTAAAAAAAAACAACTGCATTTTACTGGGGGAATGTACTTTTAATTCCTCTACAATATTAGAGGAATTTAAAATACAGTGCACTGCAATTCTTGTTTAAAAGAGAAAGAATTGCGATACATTCGGAAAATCTTGAAATTGATGCAGGCTTCAAGGGCGCACATGGTGATTGGGTTTTTCCTACTTTCCCACTTTTTGAAATTCTCCCTAATAAAATGTAAACACTACAAAATTTGTAGTACTTTTTTATAGGATTAGGTTCTAGATTTGATTTGATAACATTCTGTGCAATAATTGGTATTATTTTAATGCAGGTTTTTAACAGCAGATGGCGCTTTAATCTAGTTTTTTACCGCACACTCGAATGCTCACAATAAAGGGTGCTGAAGAGCGCTTGTTGCAGTTGCCTGAGTCACGTAAATGCACATCAGCTCAGAATGCTTTTATGAAGTGAACTTAATGTAAACACAGCTGACTGTGAACTCTCTTGTAATTCGCTTTAACCTTTTCAACTTTATGAATGATTATTTTAGATTCAAGTGTGCATAAGGAACAGGAAGCAAGCAGAGTACAGCTGTTTCTAAAGCATCTAATGCTTTTAAAAACTAAGCTCAGAATTGATTCAAGAAAGAATCGCGATGCATTCAGAAAATCTCAGAAGTGATGCAGGCTCCAAGGGCGCACATGGTGATTGGGTATTTCCTACTTTCCCGCTTTTTAAGATTCTTCCTAATAAAATGAGAACCTCTACAAAAGATTGTTGTGATTTACATTTAACTTCTCTATAATATGAAATATTATATTTGGATAATTGGTCGCAACTAGTCTTCCTGTCTCTTGGCGTCAGTGCTTGTTGATCATAAATGAAGGCAGTAATTGTTGTTATTAGCATGTTGTGTTTAGATTTGATTTGAGAACATTCTGTGCGATAATTGTTATAGTGTTAATGCGGGCTCCCAGGGCGCATATGGTGATTGGGTATTTCCTGCTTTCCCACATTTTAACATTTTTCCTTATCAAATGTGAATCTTTTCAAAAGAGAATTGCAGTTTACTGGGGGAATGTACTTTTAATTCCTTGATAATATTAGATATTATATTTGGATGCTTCAACCTTTTCAAACTTTATGAATGATTATTTTAAATTCAAGTGTGTGTAAGAAAAAGGAAGCAAGCACAGTACGGCTGTTTCTAAAGCATGCAGTGCCATCTGCTGTTAAAAACTAAGCTCAGAATCTGAGAGAAGAATTTAGATATTTTAGAGATAATCGTGATGCATTTGGAAAAATCTCGTGTAGAATCATTTCTTGATTGGCAATGCATCTATTTATTTTCCTAGCCCTACTTAATGGTGAATAAATTAAAATATTCATTTTTGGGTGAACTATTATTCCTTTAATTATTAAGTTCTTCTAAGTATTTACATTTAAAGCAAGTCAAGTCTGTGTTGTAATTACTGATGCAGGCTCCCCGGGTGCACATGGTGATTGGGTATTTCCTGCTTTTCCGTATTTTGAGACTTCGAACCTGTATTTCTTACATAAGAAGGTTCTAAACGCATGTACACTATGCTTAGCTACTTGCTTAGCTCCTGTTTATTCCTTTAGCTTTCCGTCAATATTCTTACATTAATTCCCACAAACTTTTCAATCAAATCCCAAACGGTCACGGTCAGGCTGAAACCCCTAGCCCTGCTCTGCAAGTGGCGCGGACATCCCGTCCTGACCCTCCACTCTCCCCGCTGCTTGCACACGCTCTGTTGCCATAGCGATGCCCTGTAAAGGCGGGAGGCAGCTTGCTTGCAAGGTGGATCCATTAGTGCAAAGTGCAATTTAAATCCCAGAAAGCCAAGGTAAGAGTAATCTTCAAATTGAGGATTAAAAGGAAAGTTTGCACGAAGCTATATCAGCATTATTCAGGCCTTTTGCTTAGCTTTTGTCTTTCTTGGCTGGCAGCTATGATGTTTTTGTCCTCACCAATCAGACTCGGCAGATAAAATGTACCTCAGCATGACAGGAAATCACTTTCTCTCATCTTATACAATAAGTGCTTGCAATATTTGAAGTGGATTTTGGTTTTCAAACGAGAATGTCTGAGCAGGTGTTTCACCAATAGAACTAGATGTGGTTTTGGAGTGGTGAGGGAGCCCCAGAGGAGAATGTCTTCAGCCCAATTCCAACAAAAGCCTGTTTACAAAGAGCCGTTTCTAACGTGTCAGTGCTGTTTTTTAGCGGTCACGGCTGGTATGTCTTGTCAGCATTGTCCAGCCTTAAATTTACGCCAAAGACCCAAAGAGTGGGTTTCCTTGAACTGATAGTGGGAAAGGAATTATTTGATTGTGTATGACTTTAAATTGGGTGTTTAATGAAAAGTTTATTATATCTTAAAGGAAATGTGTATTTAATTTTTGTAATTATGTCCCATCAGCATTACAGGCCAAAGAATTGGTTTAATTAGCTGTGGTAAAGCAATATTCCATATAATAAAGCTAATATTATAAGGCAGCAGAATAGAACGACTTTCTATTCTTGTTTTTTTTCTTTCTTTCTGACTTCCGTTCTTTTGCTCTTTTGTTCCGTCTGTTGTTTTCTCTTTTTTTTCCTCAAAATGTAGATTTGCTGTTTTTGTTTGTAGGGTGCAGTTTTTATTTAAATAAATCAGGTTTATTTTGTTCTGTCGTTCTTTTTTTCTTTCTATCTTTCTTGCTTTCTTTCATTCTTTCTATCACTAGCTCTTTCGTTCTGTCATTTGTTTGTTCTTTTTTTCTTTCAAACTGTAGGTTTGCTGTCTTTGTAGGGATGCAGTTTTTTTTAATAAATCAGATTTTCTTTCGTACTTTTGTTCTGTCATTCATTCTTTCTTTCTTTGTATCTCTTTCTTTTATCTTGCTCATTTGTTAGTTCTTTCTTATCTTTCTGTCTTGCTCTTTCGCTCTTTCATTCATTCTCTCTTGTTCTGTCATTTGTTCTTTCATGATGATGTTCATTTATTCTTTTCTTTCTTTCACTCAATTTCTTTCACTTTCTTATGTTCATTCTTTCACTTTGTCGTTCTTCCGCTTTTTCGCTCTTTCATTCTGTCATTCATTCTTTTGCTCTGTTGTTCTTTTTTGTCTTTCTTTCGCTTTTTCTTTCGTTCTTTCCTTCTGTCATCAATTCTTTTGCTCCATCAATAATTAGTTTGTTCATTCTTTCGTTCGCTCTTTTGTTCATTCTTTCATTCGCTCTTTTCTTTCTTTCTTTCGCTCTTTTTTCTTTCTTTCTTTCTTTTTGTTCATTCTTTCTTTCTTTTGCTCTTATGTTCTTTCTTTCCTTTTATTTCTTTTGCCTTTTCCTTCTGTCATTCGTTTGCTCTTGTTCTGTCATTCTTTCTTTTTATGTGGTTTGTTACTTTGTTTTCTTTCTTTCTTTCTTTCTTTCTTTTTTGTAATTTGTTAGTTTGCATATGTTTTTTCTTGCTTTCTTTTGCTCTTTCATTCTATCGTTTGTTCGCTCTTTTGTTCTGATGTTCGTTTGTTCTTTTTGTTTTTCACTCTTTCACTCTTGTTCTGTTGATCTTTTGTTCTTTTGTTCATTCTTTCGCTGTTGTTTGTTTGTTTGTTTTTTCTTTCACTCTTTCGTTGTCATTTGCTCGCTTTTGTTCTGTCGTTCTTTTTTAATGTCTTTTTTCTTTCTGTCATTCGTTCGTCCTTTATCTTTCTTTCGCTCTTTCATTCTGTCGTTCATTCGCTCTTTTGTTCTGTTGTTCACTCTTGTGTTCTGATGATTGCTTGTTCTTTCTTTCCTTTTTGTCACTCTTGTTCTGTCGTTTGTTCATCTTTCTTTGGCTAGAGCTGTTGTTCATTCTTTTTTCTTGCTTTCATTCTTTCATTCTGTCGTTCATTCACTCTTTAATCTGTAGTTCTTTCTTTCTTTTACTCTTTCGTTCATTCTTTAGCTGTTTTGTTTGTTCTTTATTTCGCTCTTTCATTATGTCATTCATTCTCTCTTTCGTTCTGTCGTTCTTTTTTCTTTCTGTTGTTTGTTAGTTTGTTTGTTCTTTCTTTATGTCTTTCTTGCTATTATTCTTTTGCTGTTTTGCTGTCCTTCATTCACTTTTTTATCTGTCTTTCTTTCTTTCACTTTTATTCTGTCATTGATTCTTTTGCTGTCTTTTATTAGTTTCTTAGTTCTTTCTTTTTTCTTTCTTGCTTTTATTCTTTCGCTCTTTTGTTTTGTTGTTCTTTCATTCGTTTATCTTTCTTTCTTTCACTCTTTCGTTCACTCTTTCATTCTGTTGTTCTTTCTTTCTTTTTCTTTTGAGATCCAGGTTTGCTGTCTTTGTTTGGATGCAGTTTTTTTATTTTCATAAAAAGTGATTTTATTTCTTTCGTTCTGTTGTTTGTTCTTTCTTTCTTTATTTTGCTCTTTCATTCTGTCATTCATTCTTTAACTCTTTCACTTTCATTCATTCTTTCTTTCTTTCTTTCCTTCTTTTGCTATTTAATTCTGTTATTCATACTGATGTTCATTCTTTTGTGCTGTTGTTTGTTAATTTGTTCTCTTTCTTTTTTGCTTTCTTTCGTTCTTTCTATCACTAGCTTTCGTTCGCTAGCTCTTTCATTCTATCGTTTGTTCGCTCTTTTGTTCTGATGTTCGTTTGTTCTTTTTGTTTTTCACTCTTTCACTCTTGTTCTGTTGATCTTTTGTTCTTTTGTTCATTCTTTCGCTGTTTGTTTGTTTTTTCTTTCACTCTTTCGTTGTCATTTGCTCGCTTTTGTTCTGTCGTTCCTTTTTAATGTCTTTTTTCTTTCTGTCATTCGTTTGTCCTTTATCTTTCTTTCGCTCTTTCATTCTGTCGTTCATTCGCTCTTTTGTTCTGTTGTTCACTCTTGTGTTCTGATGATTGCTTGTTCTTTTGCTGTTTGGATGCAGTTTTTTATTTTCATAAAAAGTGATTTTATTTCTTTCGTTCTGTTGTTTGTTTGTTTGTTCTTTCTTTCTTTCTTTTGCTCTTTCATTCTGTCATTCATTCTTTAACTCTTTCACTTTCATTCATTCTTTCTTTTTTTCCTTCTTTTGCTATTTAATTCTGTTATTCATACTGATATGTTCATTCTTTTGTGCTGTTGTTTGTTAATTTGTTCTCTTTCTTTTTTGCTTTCTTTCGTTCTTTCTATCTCTAGCTTTCGTTTGCTAGCTTTTTCGTTCTGTCGTTCGTTTGTTCTTTTTTTCTTTCAAACTAGGTTTGCTGTCTTTGTAAGGATGCAGTTGCTTTTATTCTTTTGCTGTTTTGTTCTGTCCTTCATTCGCTCTTTTATCTGTCATTCTTTCTTTCTTTCACTCTTTTATTCTGTCATTCATTCTTTTGCTGTCGTTTATTAGTTTGTTAGTTCTTTCTTTTTTCTTTCTTGCTTTTATTCTTTCGCTCTTTTGTTTTGTCGTTCTTTTATCTTTCTTTCGCTCTTACGTTCACTCTTTCATTCTGTTGTTCTTTCTTTCTTTCTTTTTCTTTTGAGATCCAGGTTTGCTGTCTTTGTTTGGATGCAGTTTTTTTTTTTATAAAAATGTGAAAAGTGATTTTATTGCTTTTGTTCTGTCGTTTGTTTGTTCTTTCTTTATTTATTTCTTTTGCTCTTTCACTGTCATTCGTTCTTTCTTTCTTTCTTTCTTTGCTTTTTTTGTTATTCATACTGTTATGTTCATTCTTTTGTGCTGTTGTTTGTTTATTTGTTCTCTTTTCTTTCTTTTTTTCAAGTTCCAGGTTTGCTGTCTTTGTTTGTACAGTCTGGCCAAAACTTTATATCTCATTATATATCAATATAACTATGGAATAAAAAATAACAACTTAGTATGATTTCATATTTATATTTTTATAGACATAACATTTTGGGGCAAACAAGCAGCAAATATACAGTATTTATTTAGTTAAATATCAGCATCTTTGCATTTAGATAATCACACTAAGCCACAATTGTGGTTTTATTTCCAAATGTGAGTTTTTCTTTGTGCATCCGTAGTGCTGTGAAGAGCAATGACTGCTGGGAGTGGAAACACAGGGCAGTGCTTTATAAGAAATTCATTACAGGACAGTTTCTCCTTTCTGCAAGGACAGATAAATATAAAAAAGTTGCTTTTGGACACATGGGCTTTGCATTATATAACAGCCTAAATTTGTATTGGTGGGCTGTGTTTGTTTTAGACCTTCAACAGGAAAGTGATTATAAATGCATGCGTAGAAAATACTGTTGGTGGGAAAAATTAATAACCCATCTCTCTTTTGAACATATTAAGAACAGATCTTCATCCCAAGCCAGAAGATCAAATCACTGCACACGCTCTGACCATTCAGACTGCAAAATGTTTAATCAATAAAGGGATTTATAAATGTAATCAGCTTAAACGAAAAGCCCAGCTCTTATGCAACAGACCGTCTTCTGTTTTATTCCCCGTGATGAGACGTGGGAGTGTCACAGCTCATGTGGAGAAAAAATCAGACCCACTCAAGTGAGAAAAATTGCTGACTGAACAGCATAACTCAATGTCACTGGGCTCCGTCAGAGTGAATCTTTCCATCGAGCTGCGTTCATATGCATCTGATGTGACAGAAAAGCTGCGCTGTGACATTGTGAACTACCTGTTCATCTTTACCGACGCTCAGATTTACAGTGAAAGGTCAGAAAGTGTCCCAGGCAGCAAAAAGCGCAGTGGTGAGGAATGTGTAAGATCTGCATTTAGAGCATTCAGCATAAACAACGTTCATTCATAATGATAACTCTGCTGCAAACATAGAATAAATTAACAATGACTGTTAATTGTCAGCTGGAAGGACAGTCACATGAACGCTGTTTATTAGACAGGCTCGACTCTTCTTGCAGTGTTTCCTGATTCATTGTTTACCCACTTTGCACCAGCTTCTTTCACCAGGGTTTGGTTTCAGAGAGACAAAATCAATATCCGTCTTAAGTGTTTTATCTCCCTTTGTGCACATGAGGCTTTTAATAAGACAGCCAGTGTTTAATTTGCGGTCGAGATGGGGGTTTCATTTTTCAGTTGCTTGTACCCAGAGGTTATGGTGACTGTGATGGAGATGATCCGCTGTTTTGCTTGTTTATTGTAAATGGGTAAACTTAGGACGATGTTGAAAGCAGTATTAGACAATGTGGGAAAGCACGCGTCCTGTGTTAAAATTGGTTATATTTACCATTGTTTGGCTATTTTTAGTTATTTATTTATTTATCCACTTCATGATTTACTCACCCTCAAGGCATCCTGGGGGTGTATGACTTCTTTCTTTCAGATGAATACAATCAGAGTTATATTGAATAATGTCCTGGCTCTTCCAAGCTTTATAATGGCAGTGAATGGGTGTTGAGATTTTGAAGTCCAATAAAGTGTGTCCATCCATCATAAAAAGTGCTCCACACAGCTCTGGGGGGTTAATAAAGGCCTTCTGAAGTAAATTGATGAGTTTGTGTAAGATAAATCATACAAAGTGCATGTTATTGTTTATTTAGTACTGACCTGAATAAGATATTTCACATAAAAGATGTTTACATATAGTCCACAAGAGAAAATAATAGTAAAAATGACCCTGTTCAAAAGTTTACATACACTTGATTCTTAATACTGTGGTGTTACCTGGTTTTTCTGTTTTGTGATAGTTGTTTTTGAGTCCCTTGTCCTGAACAGTTAAACTGCCTGCTGTTCTTGAGAAAAATCTTTCAGGTCTCACAAATTCTGTGGTTTTCCAGTATTTTTGTGTGTTTGAACCCTTTCCAGTGATGACTGTATGATTTTGAGATCCATCTTTTCACACTGAGGACAACTGATGGACTCATATGCAACTATTAGAGAAAAACACTCACTGATGCTCCAGAGGGAAACACTATGTATTATGAGCCGTGGGTAAAAACTTTTGTGTGTACATTTTTCTTATTTTGCCTAAATATCTTTTTTTTTCATACTTACATGTTTCCCAGAAGACAAAATAAGTTAAATTGACCCTGATCTTCAAATTAAAAAAGTTTTCACCCCTGGCTCTTAATGCATAATTTTTCCTTCTGAAGCATCAGTGAGTGTTTGAACCTTCCGTAATAGTTGCATATGAGTCCCTCAGTTGTCCTCAGTGTGAAAAGATGGATCTCAAAATCATACAGTCATTCTTGGAAAGGGTTGAAATACACAAAAATGCTGGAAAACCAAAGAATTTGTGGGACCTGAAGGATTTTTCTGAAGAACAGCAGGCAGTTTAACTGTTCAAGTCAAACAAGGGACTCATAAACAACTATCACTAAACAAAAACCACAGCTGTGGATCAATCAGGTAACAACACCGTATTAAAAATCAAGGGGTGTGTAAACTTTTGAACCGGGTCATTTTTATAAATGCAACTATTATTTTGTCTTGCGGACTTTGTGTAAACATCTTTTATGTGAAATATCTTATTCAGGTCAGTACTAAATAAACAATAACATGTTTTTGTATGATCCCTCTTGTTTTGGCCATAACATTTAGCAGATTCCGAAACAGGCATGTAAACTTTGACTTCAGCTGTATGTAGATTTTGATGTGAGAAAACAACAGAGGATGGACTTTTTCACTGGAGGAAGCATTATCATAGATTATAAACTCGTATTTCACTTCACAAGACATTAATTGATGGACTGGAGTGGTGTAGATTACTTGTGGATTATTGTGATGTTTTTATCAGCTGTTTGGACTCTCATTATGACGGCACCCATTCACTGCAGAGGATCAATTGGTGAGTAAGTGACGTAATGCAAAATTTCTTTAAATCAGTTCTGATGAAGAAACAAACTTACCTACATCTTAAATGACCTGAGGGTGAATCAAATTTCCATTTTTGGGAGAACTGTTCCTTTAAGAAATAATCAGAACTGTAGCTGAAATTGTAAAAAAAAAAATTCATTCCACATCCATATTTCAGTAAAAGTGTTTTTAGGGGAAGTCACATCTGTAAGTTCCGTTCGTCATGTGTGTGAGATAGTATTTTTATGATGTTGAGGCCGAGAAGATGGGTCCCCCAGCAGGATCAGGAGCAGGAGCGACTGTCCTATCTCAGGGAAGATTATCTCTAATTGGGTCGAGCAACGGGGGAGCAATGCTGCCGTTTCCAGGGCAACAACCTCCAGAGACGAATGACTAACTGCCAACTGAGAGAGTGACAATTGTCAGTATGTATATTTAGGAGAATGGGCCTGTGTCAGCAATTTAATGGCCTTTTCATTGTTTTGTGGTTCATAGAGCGCCCACCTGGCCATGATTGACACGCTGATGATGGCGTATACAGTAGAGACGGTGAGCGTGGAGAAGGTGATGGCCTGCATGCAGCAATACTCCACCGATTACCCGGATGGAGACGTGCCCTACGACACGGAGGATGCGGTCACCAGTTGGATGAATAAGGTAGTTTGTTTTTTTATTAATCTTAAATTTATTCATAATGCAATACAATTAAGGGTCAAAGTTAAGGGTCAAAAGTTTACATACACCTTGCAGAATGTGCAAACTGTTAATTATTAGAGCAAAAAAAAGAGGGATCATACAAAATGCATGTTATTTTTTAATTTAGTACTGACCTGAATAAGATATTTTATGTAAAAGATGGGGTGAAAACTTTTGGAATTTGAACATCAGGGTAAATTTAACTTATTTTGTCTTCTGGAAAACATTCTGTAGCTTCTAAAGGGCGGGACTAAACAAAAAAAAATATATTTAATATTTTCAAGGTTTGTTGCACTATAACATGGCTTGAATATTTCCTTGTCGGCATGTATGATCTCTGAGGGCATCTTTGAGTGTCGGTGGAGGGGCGTCCCAGGACTTTTGTTTACATTCCCTTGCAGGCCAGCTGAACAGGCAGCCTAAATCAAGACAGTACCGTACATGTACACACACACACACACACACACACACACACACACACACACACACACACACACACATGCTAAACAGGCCATGAGGGACTGCAGGGAAATTTCTAGTTCTTTTGTTGACTTTCTGTTGTAAAGATATTAAGTGAACTTTCAAAAGAGTTTGCTTGAGGGGTTTCGGTGCGTTTGCATATAGAGTTTTGTCATAATAGTGAGTTTTGGTTTCATTCTTAAAATTTGATTATCATTTAATTAATTAGTGTTGATGTGAACAATATAAGATATGAATATATATATATATATATATATTAGGGGTGGGCATAGATTAATTTTTTGAATCTAGATTAATCTAGATTAAATTTTGGAATTAATCTAGATTAAAATGGCTAATTTGAATTCTGATGAAGGCATTCAGAATATGTGTGCTACCCAAATAATGACTAAAAGTAAGTCTTCGAGAACGGGCCAGGTGGCGCATTAGATCAGGCGCTCATCTCCTGTTTCCAAAATGCATCACAAACTGCTTGACAATTGCATTTACAACATAATTACCTATACAAACTTGTGTAACCAAGTACTTCTGCGCAAAAGGCTGCACGACGTGCGCGTTGCCGTTAAATACACAGACGTGCACGGACATGGATTTCTGCGTGCATAGTCTTCCATTAAACTGCGTTGCTTTTAGAAGCGTCAATTCAGTTGTTGCATATAGTTTAATGTCTTTATTTCGGGATTATCAAAGTAAATTATAACTCACGTGCCCCAGTAAAAAGGGTCTAAGAACGCACCTGCCCTGAAGCGGCTTCATAACTGCATCCATGTTTGCACGTCTCATTTGATGTGGTAATTTCACAGAAGTTGAAGACTCGTTCTCGCCCCCTACAGTGCAATTCGACTAGGTATACATCATCCACGCTCAAATGTCAAGGTGAAAGTCATCATATCTTGCGTAGTTTAGACCCAGCTCCCAACCCAACTTTGAGAATAGATTAACGGCGATATTTTTTTTATCGCCCGATAAGAGTCTCACGTTAACGCAGCACGTTAACGCCGTTAACGGCCCACCACTAATATATATATATATATATTCACACACACACACACACACACACACACACACACACACACACACACACACACACATGCATAAATATTATTATATTACATATTTATGTTTTTGTGTTGTTTTATTTGTTGTATTCTTTTTATTTGTTTTTATTATTTCAGAATTATTCATTAGACTTTTACATTTTTTTTATAGTTTTTCATCATCTCATAAACCCTATAATATAATATAATATAATACACATAAACATTGTTATATTAAATATTTATGTTTTAATTGCTTTATTATTTCAAAATTATTTATTTGAATTTTACATTTTTATGGAATATTTATTAGTTTTTCACTAATCCTATAATAATATAATGTAATATAATTAGGGGTGGGCATAGATTAATTTTTTTAATCTAGATTAATCTAGATTAAAATGGCTAATTTGAATTCTGCTGAAGGCATTCAGAATATGTGTGCTACCCAAATAATGACTTAAAGTCTTTGAGAATGGATCATAAAGCTCATAAAGCTGTTCTATGATAATTTGTTGATGAAAATAAATTATGTTCAATTAGATGTACTTGTGTTTACTAACTAACTAACAATGAAATTATTTTTTCTACCTATTAGATTGTT
>NC_133367.1:31016707-31092091 GCF_049309525.1 Garra rufa | reverse complement strand
AATAACAAATTGTGTATTGTATAACTTAAATTATAAATAATATTTCACTATGATGAATATGTAATGAATACTGACATATTATACCCAAAAATACATAATACATTTATAAAAAATAAATTGAATAAATATACAATTTATAAAAAAAGTTAGTGTATAAAAATTATATAATAGATATTCTTATAAATATAAATATATATAACAATGTATAAATAAAAAGGTGTAATGAATATTAATATAATTAAAAATATGCAATTTATAACATTATTTTTTACAATAATGTAGTATTTTGTTGCTTGTTTATATTTTGTTTTTGTATGTAAATATAAATAAAAATGTAATAAAAAATAAAAATAGAATTTGTAACAAATTATATGTATTTTATAATATAAATTATGTATATTACATTTGCATTTATTCATTTAGTAGACGCTTTTATCCAAAGCGACTTACAATATATAACTATAATGTATATGTGTAATGAATAGGTACATAATACATTTACAAAATATAAATATACAATTTATAATTTCTGTAATTTATACAAATTATATAATAGATATTCTAATAAATGTATATAAAGCTATGTATAAGTAAAAATGTGTAGTAAATAGCAGTATAAAAATATGCAATTTATAACCAATTTTATATGGATTAAAATGTATTCTAAATATATAAATACAATTTATTAAAAACAAATACATTTACAATTTATAACAAATTAAATGTATTTTAGAATATACGATTTTTGATTAAGATTTGTTTTGTTTGTTTTTATATTCTGTTTTATTTCTTTTGTATATAAATATGAATAAAAATCTATTTTAAATATATAAATAAAAATTTTAAATATGCAATGTATAACAGCATTTTATAATATATACAACTTCTAATAAATTATGTATTTTATCATGAATTTAGAAATTCTGTATAATATATAACCATAATGTATATGTGTGTAATGAATAGATATGTAATATATAATTTATAATATTTTACAATATATAAAAATAATATTGTAAAAATGTATACATAAAAACATGTAATATCAATATAATTAAAAAGAATATTACATTTATAAATTACGTATGGATTTTATCGTGTGTATAAGAAATGATAAAAAATATAAATATGCTAAAAATGATCCTTCATGTAATCATCTTTTGAGTCTGTCCAGCTTCTTTGTGCAGTCAGTGAAGCTTATACAATAGAAAGATGGTGTGTATTCACATTATTTAAACTCTCAACTTTAGTAAATCATCGTAAACAAAAATGTACTCTTTTTCCATCCCATAAAGCTTTTGAGCTAACAAAATTTGGTGTCTGTTGTGACTGACATCTTTTGAGTGCTGTAAGACTGTCCAATTTTTCTTTGAGCTTTGACTCTAAACATCAGTTGTTAAATGCACCTGTTTGGTGCAGTTAAAGCTGATGTGATCTTTTTCTCATTCTGGATGATGATATTGATATCAAAGGCATTAACACTCATTGAACTGGTTTTTGGGCTTGTAATATTCCCATTTCTTCTGGTCTTCTTTAACTCCTGAGATTCAAGTGTTGCGTGTGTCGGTGTGATCTTCAGGTCTTGACCTCCTAATAGTAGTTCCCTAATCCATAAAAAAAAACCATGTTCCCTTTTCTCTAGGTGTACGACATCCAGGGCAACCATCAGGATGAGAGCAAAGTCGTGGTGTCGGTCATCTTCGAGAACAAGAGCGACAGCTTCCTGAAGTCGATGGAGTTCAATGTGCTGGATTCCCTCAACTCCAAACTGCAGCGGCCGGAGGGAGCCGGACCTCACGACGGCCTCACCGTCCCCTTTCAACTGCCACCAGGTCAGGGATAGCCACACACCTGAAAGTGACATTTACTGGATTTAGGCAGATTTGACTCAATTATTCAATTTTTTTTCCCCAGGGGTTTCAAACGAGGCCCGCTTCGTGTTTTCAGTGCAAAGTATCGTCATGCCTCAGAAACTAAAGGGAACCCTCACCTTTATAGTTAAGGTGAGAAACTCCCATACACACTTATGAGGGCTCATGTTTTTCTATATGTTTCCAGTGTTAGTATTGTTGACATGCGTTTTGATGGTTTTCTGGCACAGTCGGACGAATCCTCTACTCACGAGAAACTGGACTTCAAACTGCACTTTACATGCACGTCATACCTGATCACCACTCCCTGCTACAGGTGAGCAACACACCACTTTACCCCACTTTACCCTAGTGAGGCAAGCCAGTAGCAGTACTAACAGTGTCGTGTAAACATGGTTGAGGACACGAAAAGAGAAAGAGACAAACTAATTCAGTTGAGTGAGTCATTTACACTGGAACAGCTCTGATTGATCAAATTTGTGACTGATCATTCATTTCAAGCGATTCGCTAGTAAAAAAACAGATGAAATTAAAAGAGCCATTCTTTTTTTTTTTTACATTTTAACAACATTTGTAATGATTTTAAAAAAGCACATAGCGATGGGTAAACTGACCTTTTTAAAACTAAGAATCAGTTCAAACTCAGATCATGACTTCAAATCAGGTATCGCAAATCATTTTACTTAAATCTGAACTTCGCGTATCCGGATTCATTTGACTTGGATCCGGTCTTCGGAGTGGGTTTGCAAATTGTTCAATTTAGATCGGACCTTTGTATATCGTGAATCATTTGACTTAAATCTGGGCTTCAGACCGGGTTTGTGATTCATTTGATTTAGATCGAAACCTCGCGCATAGCTAATCATTCGACTTGGATCCAGACTTTGGAGCAGGTTCATGAATAATTTGATTTAGATCCGGACTTTGGTTCATGAATCATTTGTTTTAGATTGGAACTTTGCGTGTCATGAATCATTTGATTTGGATCCGGACTTTAAATCGTGTACAGCAAATCATTTGACTTATATTGGAACTTCTTGATTTAGACCGGAACTTTATGTATCGAGAATCATTTGATTCAGATCAGGACATCAAATCGCATATAGGGAATCATTTAAACCAGGTTTGCAAAACTTTTGATTTAGATCAGAACATTGTATATCGGGAATCATTTTGATTCAGATCAGGACTTTAAATCGCGTATAGCGAATCATTTGATTCAGATCAGGACTTCAAATTGCGTATAGCGAATCATTTGATTTAGATCGGAACTTTGTGTATCAGGAATCATTTGATTCAGATCAGGACTTCAAATTGCGTATAGCGAATCATTTGATTCAGATCAGGACTTTAAATCGTGTATAGCAAATCATTTGATTTAGATCGGAACTTTGTGTATCGGGAATCATTTGATTCAGATCAGGACTTTAAATCGTGTTTAGCAAATCATTTGATTTAGATCAGAACTTCGGAGTGGGTTTGCAAATTATTTAGATCAGAACTTTGTGTATTGCAAATAATTTTGATTCAGATCAGGACTTTAAATTGTGTATCGTGAATCATTTGATTCAGATCATGACTTCAAATTGCGTATAGTGAATCATTTGATTCAGATCAGAACTTTGTGTATCGGGAATCATTTGATTCAGATCAGGACTTCAAATTGCGTATAGTGAATCATGTGATTCAGATCGGAACTTTGTGTATCGTGAATCATTTGATTCAGATCAGGACTTCAAATTGCGTATAGCAAATCATTTGATTTAGATCGGAACTTTGTGTATCGGGAATCATTTGATTCAGATCAGTACTTTAAATTGTGTATAGCAAATCATTTGATTTAGATCAGAACTTCGGAGTGGGTTTGCAAATTATTTAGATCAGAACTTTGTGTATTGCAAATAATTTTGATTCAGATCAGGACTTTAAATTACGTATCGTGAATCATTTGATTCAGATCATGACTTCAAATTGCGTATAGTGAATCATTTGATTTAGATCATGACTTCAAATTGCGTATAGTGAATCATTTGATTTAGATCGGAACTTTGTGTATCGTGAATCATTTGATTCAGATCATGACTTCAACTTGCGTATAGTGAATCATTTGATTCAGATCAGAACTTTGTGTATCGGGAATCATTTGATTCAGATCATGACTTCAACTTGCGTATAGTGAATCATTTGATTCAGATCAGAACTTTGTGTATCGGGAATCATTTAATTCAGATCAGGACTTCAAATTGCGTATAGTGAATCATTTGATTCAGATCAGGACTTCAAATTGCGTATAGCAAATCATTTGATTTAGATTGGAACTTTGTGTATCGGGAATCATTTGATTCAGATCAGGACTTTAGAGCAGGTTCGCAAATCTTTTGATTTAGAAACATCGAAAGTGAAAGTAAAAAGCGAGCAGGCATTCAAAGGCGCATTTCAATGCCCCGCATATTAAATGGCGACTCTCTGATGCCTGCAGTTTATATACAGTATAACTAACCAACCATATAAGCGAGAAGAACTGAAATATATTTTTTCCTCCCATCTTGTATTTCTTTTAGGGGTTCTGTAGTACACGTTATCACAGTATTAGGAATCGGGCACATCCCTGTAATTCAAAGTGGTAAGACTGTACTGAGTGAATTGATGTAGCTGAACATTCATACCTTGTGTTGTCAGTGACGCATACGCAAAGCTGCTGGAGTCGGGCGACCTGAAGGGCAGCTCTCTGCGGCTAGAGGGGATCAACATGCCCTTCCACCACCTGCTGGCCAGGATCTGCTTCCACCATCACTTCTCCGGTGCGCCTACTTTACAAAGACATCTGTGATATGATTCAAACAATGGACACCCTTAAATCTATTCTACTCTTATTTCCTTTTTGCAGTTGTGGAGAGGATTGACTCCTGCGCCTCCATGTACAGCAGGTCGATCCAGGGTCACCACGTCTGTTTGCTGGTCAAAACCGTGAGTGTTTGAAATATTCCATATGAACTGAATCATAATGATTTCGATTTCACCCAAGAAGACCTTACATTTGTCTGTCTTCCAGTCCGATCAGACGGTCTCCATCGACGCCAAGTGCGACGAGCCATCGCTGCTGGGGAACGTGCTGGATGAGATCAAGCAGACCTTCTCAAAATGCTGATTGTGTCTGAGAGACCCCTCGCCCTCGCCACCCTGAAACCCCCCGAACCCCCATCCCAGCGCAGCCTGTCCGGCTGAACCACACGCTCAGAATCATATATCGCACTCTGAGACTCGTGTCCCTCCTCTTCCTTTGTATTTATTGGATCAGTCGTTCTGCTGTTCTTCTTTTAAGACCACAAGTTTCAAGCCCGTCTCTTGCCTTTGTTTCCCCTCCTCGTCCTCCGACGTGCATCTTGTTTCCTCATCCTCTTCCTCAGCTTCTTCGTCTCTCTGATGGTCTTTCCATTGTCTTAACAGTCCATGACTTTCATCTTGAGAACTGGATTTTTTTCGTTGTCGATGCTTGAGTTGTGTGCTTTTTTTTTTTTTTTTTCTCCATGTTTTGCGTTGTGTTGTTTGTTGCGTTTTTTTCTGTCCTGCACTCCATCAGCGCCTTTCTCTGCATTAAACATCAGCGTGTCTGTTCCTTACCAGTTTCGTCGCATATGTGTGTTGCTCTTTTCTAAGGCTAGCCCTCACAGGACATCCTTTCCATATCCCATCCTTAAACTCTTAACTGCCTCTGAGCACTAATATCACTCACAAGTGCAGTTGCACATTTAGTCACACGCATATAGGACATACAGGTACACAGGGTTGCATTCTAGACAACGTTTATACTTGCGATCACACGTGATACTAGTAATATCATGTGCTGGCCCTACTATTTGTGTCCTAATGTTGGGTGATAATACTACAGTTGCATATGATAAACAACTAAACTGTACACTAACAAACCTCGCTCAGGATAATGACGGTTAATAAAAGTGGCAAAACGAATAAAACTGGATTGTATCTTGTAAATCCGATATAGTAATTATTGTACTTTTATGTTCCAGTTAATGGACGCTAGGGTTGCAAAGAGGTGGAAGATTGCTGGTAAATTTAGAAAATGTTCCAGAAATTTTTGAATTTTTCCAAAAATTTGGGAAATGTTGAGTTTTTCACATAATTTTACAAGAGATTTTGGATTTTTTTCAGAATGTTGGAGTGTTAATAGAATTTTACTGGGAATTCTGAATTTCTCCAGAATTTTACCTGAAATTTTGGAAATGTTGGAGTTTTTCAGAATTTTACTAGAATTTTTTTTCAGAACTTTGGAATTTCTCCTGAATTTTACCAAAAATTTTGGAAATCTTGAGTTATTCCCAAAATTTCACCAGAAGGTTTCCAGATTTTCACTTCATTTTTTCCATAAATTCACCATAAATTTTGGAGATTTTCCATAATATCACCAGACATTTTGGAATTTTTTTTTTTTTTTTCAGATTTTCATCAGAAAATTTGGAAAGTTTGGAATTTTTCCCAAAATTCTAGGATTTTTTTTTTACCAGACATTTTGAAAATGTTGGAATTTCTCCAGAAATTTGGGAAATGTTTTTCCCCCTGAATTTTTGGAAATGTTGGAGTTTTTCCTATAATTGCAGGTTTTTCCACATTTCACTAATTTCACCAGAAATTTTGGAAATGTTGAGGTCCCCCCCCCCCCCCCCATGATTTCACCAGAAATTTTTTTCACATTTTCACCTGAAATTTTGGGAATGTTGGAGTTTTTCCATAATTTCACCAGATTTTTTTCCCAGATTTTTTTCAGAAACTTGGGAAATATTGGAATTTCTCCAGAATTTTAACAGAAATTTGGGAAATGTTGGCGTTTTCCCCTGAATTTTACCAGAATTTTTGGAAATGTTGGAAGGTGTTTTTTTTTTTTCTTCCTCAGCATTTTTGGAAATTGAGTTTTTCCAGAATTTTACCAGAAATTTTGGAATTTCATCAAATTTTTCCAGAATTTTACTGGACAATTTCCATGCCTTTACAACCCTAATGGACGCCACCAAGATGAAATTTCCAGGTCGCCTGTTTACCTCAGAATAATTTCAATTTGTACAGTAGTTTGTGATAAACAAACCAAATCGATTAATCGTGTCAAACTGATTAATTGCGATTAATCGCATCCAAATTAAAAGTTTGTTTTTACATGTTTATGTAATGTGTATATTTATATGTATAAATACACGCACATACAAACGTTTATTTTGGGTGATTCATTGCGGTTAATCGATTCGACAGCACCAAAATATAACTGAAGTACAATTCGAAATTATTTTCTGATTAAATTTAACCTAAAATATTACTTAAACATGCCATTTAACACACTTGACAGTATCTCATTTTTCTGGACAGTATTATTAAAGTGACCCCTTTCTAATACCATCTAAAGAATATAATGCTGTTAAAGGGAGCCTAAAAAGTAAATGTGCATTTCCTCAGTCTGTATCACGTCTGTCAGATGCCACCGTGGCTTTGACGTCATCCAAACTCATGCTTCATGTGTTCTTCAGCTCTTAGAACTGCCGTCTTGTACATTTGCAGATTACTCTGAATCATTTTTTTTGTTAATATGCTGTCAAATGCCTTTTTTTTTCCACACTAATGAACTTGTACTGACTAATTCAGGCACATGCTGTAAGTAATTCCTGTGTTTAACTGTCTGATCCAGCACGCTGTAGCTCTCGGTTGTAAGGACGCAACCAAAATAGTGATCTGCTCATGAAACCTGACGTTATCCTGAGGGTACCTTGCAAGCGTTTTCCATCGTACGAGTGAGTTCATCAACAAGAAATGACTTGAATAGCAGGTTAAAGAACGTTTCTGGAAAAACAACATCTTTGGTGGTTCGCAGGGCCTGTGAGGACTGAATCATCTGACTGTACTTATTAACAAGTCTGGATTTTGTGCTACAAGTCACTTTGAAATTTATAACTTGCATGGGTAGGAATGTAAACTTTGCCTACTTTTTTTGTTTTTGACTAATACATGAACACTTGCATAGAAAACTCCCCAATCATTCCTTGATTGTCGCAATTATTTTCTAGTTTCCTTTTTTACGTAAAAGTTGGCTTCACCATATTACATCTTTTGATGGTATAATGTATTTTTATTTGTTATGAGTACATCAACTTCAGAAAATGTCTTGGAATGTTTTTAAACAACTGCATTTTGCATTAAATTATATATATATATATATATATATATATATATATATATATATATATATATCAGTAGAGGGGGTTTGGGGGGGGATTTAGGGGGTCCGTATAGATATGAATACTTAGCCGTTAAATGTGATTCAAGTGAAGTGGCCCAGCTAATCTAATAAGGTTTTCCCTTTGGCAAGTTGTAGTGCAGATATTGCTGGATTTGGCTTATCATTAAATATACTCTCATTGCTCTTCGTTTGAAGGTACTGTCCGACTCCTTCATATGTATTTTCCGACTGTATGATGTAATATAATGTTTTAAGATGAATAAATGAGCTACAAGAATGACCAATAATGTGCAAGCAACATTTTTGAGAGGTCCAAATGAAAGAGTTTGAGAAGGATGCTATAGTTTTATGTGTGCACCAATAAATTCATACGTCTACATGTAGACCAAATGTTTGGCTGTGTTTGATCGCCTACAGATGTTTCCTGTTTGTAATCATGTGTGTGAACATCAGGCAGTGAACAAAGTTTAAAAATACTTGCTGTATTTGTTATTTAGAAATCATTTCAAACATGTGTAATGCAAAAAGAAAGTTAATTTCCTGTTTCGTCTATCTGGTTGTTTACCTAATATTTAAATCTTATTATTTAAGAAGACATTTTAATTATATATTTCATTTGTCTAGATAAATAGATAGATAGTGATATATAGAGATAGATAGATGATGTATATAGAAATAGGTAGATATTTCCATGGATGATGTAGAGACAGTGATATGTGAGACTTAGATAGGTAATGATAGATATTAATATAGATGCTGATAGGTAGATATACAGATAGTGATATATAGAGATAGATAGATGATGTATATAGAAATGGGTAGATATTTACATAGATAATGATTTAGAGACAGTGATATGTGAGATTTAGATAGGTAATGATATTAATATAGATGCTGATAGGTAGATATACAGATAGTGATATATAAAGAGATTTAGATAGATGGTGATATATAGAGCAAGATATAGATAGAGAGATATTGATATAGACGTTGATAGATATAGTTTTTTATATAGATGTTGATAGGTAGATATACAGAGTGATATATAAAGAGATTTAGAAAGATTGTAATATATAGACAGATAGAGAGATATTGATATAGATAGATATACATAGGTAGATATAGAGATAGATCATTTTTTATATAGATGTTGATAGGTAGATATACAGAGTGATATATAAAGAGATTTAGATAGATTGTAATGTATAGAGCGATAGATAGATAATGATGTAGAGACAGATGGTGAGATATTGATAGATGTAGATTGATATAGATAGATATACAGATAGATAGGTAGATATACATATACAGGTCCTTCTCAAAAAATTAGCATATTGTGATAAAGTTCATTATTTTCTGTAATGTACTGATAAACATTAGACTTTCATATATTTTAGATTCATTACAACACAACTGAAGTAGTTCAAGCCTTTTATTGTTTTAATATTGATGATTTTGGCATACAGCTCATGAAAACCCAAAATTCAAAAAATTAGCATATTTCATCCGACCAATAAAAGAAAAGTGTTTTTAATACAAAAAAAGTCAACCTTCAAATAATTGTGTTCAGTTATGCACTCAATACTTGGTCGGGAATCCTTTTGCAGAAATGACTGCTTCAATGCGGCGTGGCATGGAGGCAATCAGCCTGTGGCACTGCTGAGGTGTTATGGAGGCCCAGGATGCTTCGATAGCGGCCTTAAGCTCATCCAGAGTGTTGGGTCTTGCGTCTCTCAACTTTCTCTTCACAATATCCCACAGATTCTCTATGGGGTTCAGGTCAGGAGAGTTGAGCACAGTAATACCATGGTCAGTAAACCATTTACCAGTGGTTTTGTCACTGTGAGCAGGTGCCAGGTCGTGCTGAAAAATGAAATCTTCATCTCCATAAAGCTTTTCAGCAGATGGAAGCATGAAGTGCTCCAAAATCTCCTGATAGCTAGCTGCATTGACCCTGCCCTTGATAAAACACAGTGGACCAACACCAGCAGCTGACATGGCACCCCAGACCATCACTGACTGTGGGTACTTGACACTGGACTTCAGGCATTTTGGCATTTCCCTCTCCCCAGTCTTCCTCCAGACTCTGGCACCTTGATTTCCGAATGACATGCAAAATTTGCTTTCATCCGAAAAAAGTACTTTGGACCACTGAGCAACAGTCCAGTGCTGCTTCTCTGTAGCCCAGGTCAGGCGCTTCTGCTGCTGTTTCTGGTTCAAAAGTGGCTTGACCTGGCGCCTGTACACGGTGGCTCTGGATGTTTCTACTCCAGACTCAGTCCACTGGTTCCGCAGGTCCCCCAAGGTCTGGAATCGGTCCTTCTCCACAATCTTCCTCAGGGTCCGGTCACCTCTTCTCGTTGTGCAGCGTTTTCTGCCACACTTTTTCCTTCCCACAGACTTCCCACTGAGGTGCCTTGATACAGCACTCTGGGAACAGCCTATTCGTTCAGAAATTTCTTTCTGTGTCTTACCCTCTTGCTTGAGGGTGTCAATGATGGCCTTCTGGACAGCAGTCAGGTCGGCAGTCTTACCCATGATTGCGGTTTTGAGTAATGAACCAGGCTGGGAGTTTTTAAAAGCCTCAGGAATCTTTTGCAGGTGTTTAGAATTAATTCCTTGATTCAGATGATTAGGTTAATAGCTCGTTTAGAGAACCTTTTCATGATATGCTAATTTTTTGAGATAGGAATTTTGGGTTTTCATGAGCTGTATGCCAAAATCATCAATATTAAAACAATAAAAGGCTTGAACTACTTCAGTTGTGTGTAATGAATCTAAAATATATGAAAGTCTAATGTTTATCAGTACATTACAGAAAATAATGAACTTTATCACAATATGCTAATTTTTTGAGAAGGACCTGTAGATAGTTTTTTTATATAGATGTTGATAGGTAGATATGTGAGTGATATATAAAGAGATTTAGATAGCTTGTAATATATAGAGCAAGATATAGATAAAGAGATATTGATATAGGTGTAGATATATAGGTTGATATACAGATAGATATTGATACAGATGTAGATCAAAAGAGATAGATAGATAGATAGATAGATAGATAGATAGATAGATAGATAGATAGATAGATAGATAGATAGATAGATAGATAGATAGATAGATGGATGGATGTGTTAAATGTGTTTCATAGTTGTTTTAGTATTTTTCTAAAAGGTTTTCTAATGGCAAGTTGCTGTGTGACAACTTACCCCATACAGAGTTGAAATACAAAGTCAACGTAGCAGTATAAACAATGTTTATGCTCTGTTTAGATATTTCCTTGTGTTGTGTTTTGCTCGTAGGGTTCAGCTGCTCAACCTCCATTGGTTGCAGGAGGCGTATTAAGGCGGGCCGTGATCTTCAGCTGCTGGCACAGTGTCCTATAGAGTGACGCTGGGGGAGGGAGCGAGACTCCTCAAACAAGCTGCCCTGCGTTGCATGTTTATTTACAAGCGGAACGCTTGATTAACTCAGCAGTTTAATATCGACGGCAGGTGCTTAACGTGGGACTTCAAATGCCCGACGCGAACAGCAAATCGGCAGGGACTGGGACTCGCTGAGCGTAATTTGTCATCGAGTGACTTATCTCGGGTTTGTTCGCTCTTGAGCGTGCGTGTGGCTACCGATCGAACGGCAGCGTTTGTGAAGCGGCCGAACTAAAGTTGTTTGACGGGGTAATTTTGGATGCCAAATCGCTTGTTTTCGGAATATGGCTCAGCATGGACACCATCATGTTGCGAGTTCCCAAAAAGCCTTAATGTTGGAAATGAAAAGTCTACAGGACCAGCCGGTTGAAGGCTTCAAAATAACTTTAGTCGACGAGTCGGACTTGTACAACTGGGAAGTTGCGATTTTCGGACCTCCGAATACACACTATGAGGGCGGTTATTTTAAGGTGAGTAACGGCTGTTACGTGTTTTATTTTTTTGTTTGTTGAACACGAACTAATTCGATGTATAAATGTCAAATGGAACATTCGAAAACAAGAGTGACTGTTTTGTTAGAACTGTTTACGAAAGTTAGTAGCCTAAATGTTTATTTGTCATTCGTTTTGAGGAACGTTCTATTGTTTGACTGTTCTCTGGAAGACAAAATTAAAAATATGAAGACAAGACATGACCCTAGCTGTCCAAAAATAACCTAATATTTCCTTTTTGTGTTCCACGGAAGAAGTCTAAAGGCTTGAATTTGAAAACAGAGTTTTCATTTTCTCTCGACTCTTCAAAGGGAACGTTCCACGTTCTAAATTTTAAACGCCAACGTTCCATTTGTCCAAAATTTGGTCTGTGCTCAATGCTCCATTGTTCCTCATTGTTCTCTAGAATTACCATCAGTTGCTTTTCACACACAGTTCACTGGAACAGTGACTGACTGTTGTAAAGTTCCGTCAGCGTGATTTAGTTTGTATTTCAGATAATAAACCACAAGAACGTTTCCTCAAGATGGACGCTGAAATCTTTTACACAACCTTTGGGGTTGTCATTTTGTGTTCTACATGTTGAACAGTGTCTGTCAACAGGAAAACATTTGTCATATTTATTGCTCCATCTGTCAATGACGCATCTAAAGTCTACATTTGATCAAATTAGCAAAGTTTTTTGCTTTGAAGCTTTGAAGACAAACACATAAAATTAGATTTGACTCTAAACTACTGCTGCTAAATATCTGCTGTGTCCCACCAAAGTCACTCTGTCAGACCACAACAATGGCAGTTATATTTAGCCTGGCTTCATAGCTATGCCTGTGTGTCATTGGCTTGCTCACTAGCCAACCAACCTCCACACATCATACCGTTAGCAAGTGGCCACTGACCTGCTGGGAACATTGGCTGCTAAAGCAGGAGCCTGGGGTGAACCAAAAACAAATGTGTTGGGCCAGTGGAGTTTAAAGTGTAAAGACAATGCGTAGTTGTGAAAATTCAGTTCTCCCCTGTTGTTGATGTGGAAAACCGTGTCTGTTTGTTAGTGAGGAGAGGAAGGAAGCAGGTCAGCCCTGGGACCTTCTCAACGTCTCTTCCAACCGGAAGAGATGAGTAACCCTGACTTCCTGCTCACTACTGTACTTCATCAAAACAGACAGGTTTCCCTTCTGCATTCTTTTTCCTGTTTTTTCACAACACCCTTAGCATCACTTTGAATCTAGCTTCAATTTGCCAGCTAGGAGAGATTTGGCACGGTCATTAAGTTCTCATGAGACGGATCTCTCTAAGCAGGCTTCAAGTTCTTACACGTGGCGCTGAGCTGACAGGTAGCAGGGTTCGCTCCTGATCGGCTTGTCGCTCCGGTGAAGCGTGCACACACCCAGGCCCTGTGGCAGGTGATGTGAGCTGGGCTTGGCCGTGCTTGACTCAGGCTGGCAGCTCGAGTCATGTTACCCCCTCCCCTCGCCAGACTGCCGGAGTGTCACAGAAACCAGAGACTGACACACTAACTGGGCCTGTTCTAGCCTCGTTTAGTGCCTGGAAGGTGTTTGGAATGAGTCAGCCCATAATAACAACTCAATTTAACTCTTTCAAGATGTCTGGTGTGACTAAGAACCGGTAATGAACAATCTTTTGTGAGAATGATTTCATGTTCAAAATCCTTTGTGCCGTTCGGGCACATGCCCTAAAACCTCAAGTGTGTTAAAAAAACAAAATGTAGTTGTTGGTCTGACATATTTAGAAGCAATGATAGATAGATGGTGCATAATACCTGGGAAGAACTAGAGAAAATGTGCAATGTGAAGCTAGAAATTATTTTTTTAAACCATTTGGCTTGAAATGGCAAAATATTTTGTGACTCTGAATGTGACTGCGATAACGCGCGCACACACACAAAAAAACAATTATAAACACTGGTAAATAAGTTCATCAAAATCAAGCTGTCTATTATAAATCTTGTTAAAAAGTCAACCTTTAAATATTAAAAGGAGAATTTATATATTTATGTTTATAATGAATTGTTTGAGTATTTTCATAGTCAACTTTTAAATATCAGATTGTGAATTTATCTGTGAAATCCATCTGCAAATTAAAAATTTGATATATTGCTTAAGAAATCAATAAATATAGCAATTAACATAAGATTAATTTAGATATTCCTATATTATATCAGTTATGAACATTGGTAAATGGATAGATTCACAATTTGATCATCAGAAATGGTCTACGAAAATCGGTAAATCAAGCAATCAATTCTGAACATTGATAAATTCACAATTTGATAAACAAAAGTTGACTATGAAAATCAATAAATCCATTTTAGACTTTGTTAAATGGATAAATTCAGTTTGCTAATCAAAAATTGCCTATGAAAATGTATAAATAAATCAAGCAATCCATTACAAATGCTGGTAAATAAATGCACAATTTAATAATCAAATTTCTAAAAAAATAAAAAGGTAAATCAAGCAATCCTTTATAAACACTAAGTTAATATATTTACAATGTGATAATTAATAATTGTACACAAATCGATAAATCAAGCAGTTAAATATAGACATTGTTAAATGGATAAAGTCACAGTTTGATAATCGATTGTCTATGAAAATCAATAAATCAAGCAATCTGTTACAAATGCTGGTAAATGGATGAATTTGCAATTTAATAATCAGAAAATTTCTATCTCAAATCATCGATAAATCAAACAATTCATTATAAACTTTAAATGGATAAATTCACAATGTATTAATGTATTAAAACAAATGAAGCAACCCATTTTAAATGTTGTTAAATGGATAAAATTAAGTTTGATAATCAAATTGTTTACGAAAATCAAATAAATCAAGCATCGATTACAAACATTGGTAAATGGATATATTCACAATTTAATAATCAGAAAATGTATATAAAATCAATAAATCAGGGCAATCCATTATAAACGTTGATCAATGGATAAATTCACAATTTGATAATCAAAAATTGTCTTCGAAAATCGATTAAAACCAAAATTGAGCGATCCATTATAAATGCTGGTAAATGGATAAATTCGCAATTTTTAATCAAATTGTTTATGAAAATAAAGAAATCAAGCAATCAATTATGAACATTGGCAAATGGATAACCTCACAATTTAATAATCAGAATTTCTACAAAAACAATCAAGCAATTCATTATAAACGTTGTTAAATGGATAAAATCACAATTTGATCATCAAAAACTGTTTACCAAAACCGATTTTAAAAACCAAGCAATCCGTTTTAAATGCTGGTAAATGGATACATTCACAATTTAATAATAAAAATAGTTTACAAATATCAATAAATAAATCAAACAATCAATAATAAACATTGTTAAATGTATAAATTCACAAAAGAATAATCAGAAAATTTCTACAAAAATCCATAAATCAAGCAATCCATTATAAATGATGGTAAATGGATAAATTCACAATTTGGTCATTTTAAAGACCACGCAAATTGTTAAATCGGTCAATTATATCTGTTGGTAAATGGATAAATGCACAATTTCATCATAAATACAAATGGGTAATTGAATTGGTTTTTATGACTTGTGATTACGAAGTGATTAAGTGCATGATTAATTTGTCTATTTTTTCCTGTGATCTATTGGCGTTTTGAACCATGAGGTGGCACCCAGTCTGTTTTCAATCATTGCTCCAGTGTTACAGCAGCTGTCATTGGTATCAGCAAGGTAACAGATGTAAATACACCGAAATGCACCATCTGAACAAATGCATCTGATGGATCAGTCCACAGTCGACAGGTGCTCTAGTTCTTCACAGAACTTTATGGCCAACTAATTAGGCTAATTACCTGCTTCCAGTGGATCCCTAGTTATTCTTAACTAGCTTTTGGTGTCAAATGAAGCAATGGTGGGAATTAAAAGAACAACTTCCTACCTTTGGCCCTGAGGGACTATCTCTCCCTCATGTAGTTTACCCTGAAGGGCACCATTTCCCTGTCCACTCTAATGTTTCAGTTGGGATGGAGGGAGTGAGATCAGGCACCGGAAGATGAGGAAAAAGGAGGAGGAGGAGGAGGAGAACAGGACGGTTTGTTCAAGGAGAGCAGCAGTGACCTGGTTTATTTCCTCCACCAACCCAATATCCATGGGATTCTCCTTCTCGTTTCCTCTCCAATGGGATTGTTGGAGAGAGATTTATTTTTAGGTTGCGCTTCAAGACAAGGATTTTCGAGCGAAAAATGGATCCATTTATTCCAAGTGGCCCACATTGTCATTAGCATTTCGCTTTAACCAAATACATTACATAACGCGGATATGAGTCTATTCCAGAATGAGTTGCCCACGTAAACCAAATGTTGTGCTTGGCTCGTTCGCAAAGTTTTACATCTGCTGAATCAGCTGGTCCGGAAACATTGAGTGGTAACTCGTCGTACAACCATGAAGGAATCATATAATGTAAATGTCCACTTCTTTTTGCTAATTGTAACGAATTACTACATTTTAGGAGAAGAATTTAGAAGAACATGTAACTTCTAACCTCATTGGTTTTTTGTTATTGTGGTTGGGAGAAATTCCAAGTTCTGTCACGAAACTCTACATGGCACAAGCTGATCGGTTATTTACACACATTGACTGGGCTTTACGCTTACTTTTTTGTTAGGAGCACAGTCAAAATTTCAGGAGCACCTTCTTTCTTCCTTTACAAAATGATATTTGACTCCTTAAAGTGATTTACAGGAGAATTTCATTTTTATCTTTTGTAATTGCATTTTTGGTAGGGGTGTGACGAGACACTTATCTCACGAGACGAGACACGAGATTGGGTTCACAAGAACGAGACAAGATTTTTAAACCCATTTTTTAAAGAAATCCTCAATGATGAAATATATAGGGTAAAATAGTATTTTATTCAACAACAACAAAAAATGCAAAAAATGTAGGTGCAATTTGACCTGAACTTGTACTTTATGAAAATAAACTTGTATTTTAATGAATTATATGCAGTAATAAACATGTAAACTAATGCTGCATGATTCTGGATAAATTGAAAAACAACTTTCTTTTATAAATTGGAGATCATGATTCTAAAGGAAAAAAGGATTAGATATCTAAACAAAATGATGTAATTTACTAGTGGTTCTGACAGAATGTTCATTGCTTAAGTCTATATTTGAACAATTTAAAAAAAAAAATGAAAGAGCCAGTGTCTCAGTTAATAAAGGCTTGTTTCACTACTGGAATCTCTTGAATGTATAGTATAATATAATATATATGTATAATAATTCAATTACAAATACTTTTTTAAAACGTGCAGTTGTCGCCACCTCCTGGTGAAGAGAATAAACGTAACTCTATAGACCTGTTAGACACTTTCGTTTTGTTATTTAAATGTCTGTAACAAAGAAATAATGATTATGTGGTTAAAAAGACTGTTTGTGATGCTTTCTGAAACCGCATCAGTAAGAATGCAGATTTGAATGTCTTCAATAACTTTCACATCATAAGCGTCAGTGGAGCGCGTGAAATAGACATCGCTGAATCGTTGTCATTCATGAATAAGATCGCGTGGGTGTTTGAATAGAGATCATGATATTTTAATGATGCAGCTCTAATGTAAACACTACAAAATGTTTTGCCATAATATCGTCACATTTAGGGTTGTGCTGATAGACGATAGTATCGAGTATCGACGATAGTCAGAGATATCGCCTGTTGCTGATGCCTTTGACGATAGTAAGACGATTATTATTATTATCCGTCAAAAAGGCACCTAACTTTAGCGATGCAGCGCGGAGAGTCGGTTCTAGGATGCTTCAGAAACTTGCCACGGTATAAACACGCATAGAGTTGATGGCACCGCAGATGTGTGCAGTGAAAATGGGTAAGAGATTTATTCATCATACAGTGTACATAGATTAAGTGTTGACAGTCATTAGGATAACAGAGGTAGTAAAATGTGGTTTAGGCTGAAATAAATACGATATATCAGAATCTGTATATAGTAAACATAAACATTCACCTCAGTAACATCTGTATGCGTTAACTAGAATTACGATGCGATAAAATGGCGCTGAACATACGCACGTGAATTACACGCACATCGCTTCTCCACACTCAATATGAACTGAACTACAACATGAACTGATGACAAAGATCAGACATACAGCGGTAGCATTATCGTAATATGACGGGTAAAGAAAGATACATTCATTTACATTCAGGCACGCACATTACCACTCACTGAAGATAGCAGAGAATGAAAACGAAAGTAAACTTGAACAAAACTAATGTCAGCCCTCTGTTACACGCACAAGTCACATGCACTACCCTTACAAAACGAATAAGGAATTTATTACATATTGACACATTTACATATTATTAAATAAATTGGCACGATAGTATCGTGTATCGGCGATCTCAGAGGCTGACAATAGGACGATATGAAAATTGAGCATATCGCCCAACACTAGTCACATTCTCGCGGGACACCATCGGATCTCGCGAGATCTCGTCACACCCCTAATTTTTGGCAACTAAAATTTCTAATTAAAACAACAAAATAAGAACAAGTAGAATACAAATAAATTACCAATTAAATAATTAACTTCTTGTTTATTTATCTGTTGTATTAAATCAATATTTACAAACATTTACAAAAATTATTAACTTTGTTTTATGAAAAGATTTGTGATATATCATGAACTATTTTTTCATAGTCGCACGCAGTAGTTTTCAGTGGCAAATGTGAGTCAAATTGTCGCACTGTAAAGCCTGGCTTCAGAGGCTACAGAAGATACTTGCATGTTTCACTGAAGACAAAATAAGTTAAATTTACCCTGATATTCAAATTCAAAAAGTTCTCTTAATGCATGGTTTTTCCTTCTGGAGCATCAGTGAGTGTTTGAACCTTCTGTAATAGTTGCATACGAGTCCCTCAGTTGTCCTCAGTGTGAAAAGATGGGTCTTAAAATCATACAGTCATTGTTGGAAAGGGTTCAAATAATAAAATGTTCAGGACAAATGAGGGACTCATGAACCGCTATCACTAAACAAAAAAAAAAAAAAACAGCTGTGGATCATTAAGGTAACAACACCGTATTAAGCATCAAAGGAATGGTCATAAATTTATTATTTTCTTTTAACTATATGTTAACGTCTTTTATGTGAAATATCTTATTCCGGTCAGTACTAAAAAAACAATAACATGCATTTTGTATGATCCCTCTTATTTTGGTAAAATAATTAACATTTTGCAGATTCTGAAAGGGGGGTGTAAACTTTTGACTTCAACTGTGTATTGTATATTGCACAAGCCATAATTGTAAAAATACAACAGTAAACGTTGTACACTGCTACTTCTGCATTTAACAGTTTGGTTGATGCCAAAGTTTTAATCATCATGTATATCGTATAGTTCTATATATTGTTGCAGCACAAGCAGTAATTGTAAAAATGCACAAAAAAACATACACCGTCATGAGTTTTCAACCAGTACCAAAGTCTTAGCTATGGTGTGTATTATACAATCTGATAGACTGTTAATGTTTCACCTGCAAAGGACGTAAAAATGCAACCGTTAAAATCATAAACGGCCCTAAACCAGCCTAATTATACATGCCAACAACTAATCAAAAAATCTGTAGCTTTGCACATCCCTGTCCTTAAAGTTTGAGTCCTCTCATCTAGTTATTGGGTAACGTAGCTAAAGCGAGACGCTCGGCACACGTGCTGTCACAAGAGCTCTTGTGCGTCGGGTCATGTGCAGCAGCGAAGGACTCCTGTAAGCTGCCTCTGGCGAAACGTAATACTGTTACCTTCTCAAACGGATCCCTACTTGAGGTTTAATAGGCTTGCTTGCTTGAAAGTTGCCCTACACTACTTGGGTTTCAGGAATTGAGTAGCACTTGATATGTACAGGTGCCACTGTGTGTGTGTGTGTGTGTGTGTGTGTGTGTGTGTTTGGTTGCTGGTTGTCCCAACCCCCCGGTGCCCCTATCTGAGAGCTAGGCCTTTGAAGCACACACCAGCTGACCGTGCCAAATCAGCAAATGTGTGGTGTGGGGGTTGTGGAGTGGTCCGTATGCATGTGTACCCACCATCCACTGTACTGAAAGGCACCAGGCTCAGCTTGCTACAGATTGTGAAGGATTTGAGTGGATGTATATATAAAAGGTTTGTTTATGCTCGGATATACATGGGTATGCATGGCACAGATTCAGTGCGTAATTATTCAGGATTTGAATTCAGTAATACAAGTTCGCACATTCATGAGAAAGTGGCGTTCCAGTGGATGACGTAGGCGTAGCATAAGCTCCTGTGAGAATATGCTAGTCTCGTGAGAACCAAATTTTGTTTACAGCAAAGGAAAACCAGCCTTCTCATGACCGGTGTTTTGTTTTGCTCTTTCCTCTGCATTTTTTTTTTTTTAGCACTTCTCACCAGAGCTTACGCTACACCTATGTCCTACGTAATCTGCTGGAACATCACCCTTTCATAATAGCGCGTACGACAGTTAGCAGAAGCTAGAGATTACAGTTTATAAAGTTTTAAATGTTGATATTTTTCTTACACAAACGCATCGAGTCAGTTCAGAAGGCCTTAATTAACCCCCCAGAGTTGTATGGAGCACTTTTTATGATGGATGGATGCACTTTTTTTGGGGCTTCAAACTGCCATTATAAAGCTTGGAAGAGTCAGAACATTTTTTAATAGAAGGATGTGTTATTCTACATCAGAGGTCTCAAACTAAATTCCTGGAGGGCCGCAGCTCTGCAGAGTTTAGCTCCAACCAGCTCCAACTCACACCTGCTTGGAAGTTTCTATTAATCCTGAAGACCTTGATTAGCTGGATCAGGTGTGTTTGATTAGGGTTGGAGCTAAATTGTGCAGAGCTGTGGCCCTCCAGGAATTGAGTTTGAGACCAATGTTCTACATGCTTTGAGTCTTTTGTCCAAATAAGTTTATATGCTGATTGGCTACGTTGTAGATGGTAGCTTAACTTGCAACAGGCTTTCAGTAAAATCAGATCTCAAAATCGAAAACACACCAAGGATGCAGCTTGATTTTTTTATTTTTTTTTTCCCTTCCTCCATATCGTCTGTTGGCACATGAGATGTTCTTGTACTAAAGTCATGTTTTTTTTTTGTTTTTGTTTTTTAACCACTTAACCATTGAATATGTCTTTAAAATGTGCCATGGAGGTATATGTGACCCTGGACCACAAAACCAGTCATAATCGTCTTTTTTAATTTAGATTTATAAATGAGCTTTCTGTTGATGTATGGTTTATTAGGATAGGACAATATTTGTCAGAGATACGACTATTTGAAAATCTGGAATCTGAGGGTGCAAAAAAATCAAAATATTGAGAATCACCTTTAAAGTTGTCCAAATGAAATTCTTAGCAATGCATATTACTAATCAAAAATTAAGTTTTGATATATTTACAGTAGGAAATTTACAAAATATCTTCATGGAACATGAACATTATCTTAATATCATAATGATTTTTGGCTTAAAAGAAAAATCGATAATTTTGACCCATACAATGTATTTTTGGCTATTGCTACAAATATACCCTTGCTACTTGCATCTGGTTTCGTGGTCCAGGGTCACATATTTAGTTGTTGGATGACAAAGCTGTACAGCACCGCTAAAGATCTTGGGTATTGGTGTTACAGTGCTCCATTGAGTGGCTCTGTGCTTCATCACGTATCATAGGAAGACAATGTGCCATTACATCCATTCCCTAATGAATGTGTTATTTCTTCCAGGCACGTATCAAATTCCCCATCGACTACCCGTACTCTCCTCCTGCCTTCAGATTCCTCACTAAGATGTGGCATCCTAACATTTATGAGGTTAGTCTACACAAACACAATCCAGCTACAGCCTAATCAGCATTTGTTTAGATTTAAATACTCAACCTCATGTCGTTGCAAACCCGTAAGACCTTCGTTCATCTTTGGAACACAAATGAAGATATTTTGGATGAAATCCGAGAGTTTTCTGACCCTGCATAGACAGCAACACAACTGACACGTTCAAGGCAAGAAAGGTAGTAAGCATCATAAAATTAGGGTTAAACCACTGATGTCACATGATTATTTGAACGATATCCTTATACCTTTCTGGGTCTTGAACGTGGTAGTTGTGTTGCTGTCTATGCAGGGTCAGAAAGCTCTCAGATTTCATCAAAAAAATCTTAATTTGTGTTCCGAAGATGAATGAAGGTCTTATGAATTTGGAACGACGTAAGGGTGAGTAATTAATGACAGACTTTTCATTTTTGGGTCAACTATCGCTTTTAAATGTGTAAGTTATGTGTTAAAGTCATTTACAGTCACTTTCAATTAAGTATTTGCATCTATTTAATAGTATTTTATGGTGTTTTATGAAACTAAGCATGGTTTTTAACATTTATCAAAAGTAACCATGACAGATGTTTAACAAGTTAACATTATTTCAGAATGGCGACGTATGTATTTCCATACTCCACCCACCAGTGGACGATCCTCAGAGCGGAGAACTGCCGTCAGAGAGGTGGAACCCAACACAGAATGTGAGGTACAACAACAAAAAAATTCAACCAACTTTAGTCAGCAATGTTCTACATATTCTTAAAGGAGAAGTTCACTTCCAGAATGAAAATTTGCCCCCATGTCATCCAAGATGTTCATGTCTGTCTGTCTGTCTTCAGTTGCAAAGAAATTAGTTTTTTTTTTTTTTTTTTTTTTTTTGAGGAAAACATTCCAGGATTTTTCTCCATATAGTGGACTTCAATGTGGATCAACTGGTTGAAGGTCCAAATTGCAGTTTCAGTGCAGCTTCAAAGGGCTTCACACGATCTCAGCAGATTAATAAAGTTAGTGAAACGATTGGTAATTTTCTTAATCTAAACATTTATGTACGTTTTTTTTTTTTTCTTGCGCCACAAATGCTTGTCTTGAACTAGCTCTGCGATGCACACCTTCGCACATTACATCACGTTGGAAGTCACACATGGTAAGTTCTTCATCTGTGTACTTTGGCTAAAAAGGTATAGTAAAGTGAAAAACTCCATCTCATTTTCTCCTCCAATTTCAAAATTGTCCGGCATCGTTGTTTCACCTTTTTTTGTAAGGAGCGTTTGACTTTCTTTGCACATTTGCTTTGTAAACACTGGGTCCAAACACTGGGTCTTCTGCCTATGTCACGCTTGAGGTTAAGCTAGTGCAAGATGTGGTTAAATTTTTCTTAGAAAATGACTGCTAATTTAGCACCTTATTCCTCGGCCGGGATCGTGTTGAGCCCTTTGAAGCTGCATTGAAACTGCAATTTTTAACCTTCAACCTGTTGTTGGTCACCACTGAAGTCCACTATATGGAGAAAAATCCTGGAATGTTTTCCTCAAACAACTTAATTTCTTTGTGACTGAAAAGAAAGACATAAATTATCAGGAATTTTTTATTCTGAAAAATGAACTTCTCCTGCAATCCAATGTTAACAGCAGTTTCCTTTGTGTTTCCTTGCACAATGCCTTTTCTTCTTAGTTACGCCTCAAGAGTTTAAGATCAATAATTAAGCTAAATGGCAGCAATTAGTTTAATGTAATCATCTGATATCTTCTTCCCTTTCAGGACGATCTTATTGAGCGTTATCTCGCTGCTGAATGAGCCCAACACCTCCTCGCCTGCCAACGTGGACGCCTCCGTCATGTACCGCAAATGGAGGGATAGTAAGGGGAAAGACCGCGAATACGCAGAGATCATCAGGTTTGAACTCTTTTCATCAATTTACCCAGCATTAGAAGAAAAATTTCTGCTGTTTTGCAAAAAAGGCTTAATATTAAAGAGTTAGTTCAGCCAAAAATGAAAATTCTGTCGTTCCAAACCTGTAAGACCTTTGTTCATCTCCAGAACACGAACTAAGATATTTTTGATAAAATCCGCAAGCTTTATGACCCTCCATAGACTGCAATGGTACTACCACGTTTAAGACCCAGAAAGGTAGTAAGGAGATCAGTATAATAGTCCATGTGACATCAGTGCTTCAACCGTCATGTTATGAAGCTACGAGAATACTTTTTGTGCACAGTGAAAACAAAAATACTGACTCTATTCAACAATTTCTTCTCTTGCTTCTGTTCACAGGAAGCAGGTCGTATCCACCAAAGCTGATGCTGACCGGGACGGGGTAAAAGTGCCCACCACGCTCGCCGAATACTGCGTCCGTACCCGCGCCCCACCAGCCGACGAGGGCTCCACCTTATTCTACGACGACTACTATGACGATGAGGAGTTAGACAATGATGAAGAAGAAGATGAGGACTGTTGCTATGATGAAGACGACTCCGGCACAGAGGACTCTTGACGATCAGCGCCAAGCTTTCCGAACTCTCCGCTTCTGGTTTTCCATTTGGTTTTAAATCAAGTCAAAAAGGATTTTTTTTCTGTTCGAAGATCTGACATCCCAAACATCACGAAGGGCAAGAGATGAACTCTCTGCGTCTGTTCGAGCGGCAACCTAACCGAGACGTTTTGACAGTTTGTTTTTGTTTTATTTCTTGTTGTTTTGTCTGGGTTTTGAGGGGCAGGTTGGGTTCAACCAATCAGTGCGAAACAGTCCAGCTCATGTTTATTTGATTCTCGATAAACAACTTGCCTTTCAAAGGCACCTGATCTCAGGTTTTCAATGTCTGTGATTTTCAACAGTATTGGCGCCTTCAGTGGGTGGGGGGGGGGGAAGTAGCTAATACACCATTCTCAGGGCTACTTCTGTTTCGCACACCACAATGCATCATATTCTACTTCTGTAGCCAAGGACTGAACAGGCTGACTGATAAATGGATGCATTACATAGAGTTCACACCATTCTAAGCTTCGTCCTTTTTTTTTTTTTTTGGACATTAATATTTCATTTTATCCACCAATAAGCCTGTCTTATTTGTGTTTTGTTTTCGATTTTATGGGGTTGCCAGGTAGCGCGGTTTGAATCTTCACTATATTTAGCTACTCTTTGACATTTGCTGGTATTTTAGTTTTGTTGTATATCTTTTTTTATTTTAAAGCTTTGTGGTGGCTCTCTAACCTAAAATCCTCCTCAGGAAAATGGACACGAGGCATTGCCGTGTTTGTGGCCGATCTCTTGACCCAAACAGACTCTTCACACCCTTTCAGCATATGCACAGGGGTATTTTGGGCCACTTTCCCTTCTTGTTTGTTTTTTTTTTTTTTCCCCCTTCTACTTTTTGGTATGCTTTGTAAATCTATTTAAAGTCTGAATAAAGATCTTTATTAGAATTCCTGTAATACAATTATGTCGATGAAAACTAAAAATTCATGTAAATATATTAAAAAATGAGTTCCTATAATGAGTTCCTATTTATAGGAACTCATTTTTTAATATATTTACATGAATTTTTAGTTTTCATCAATGTATTGTTGTACTTAAGACTGGTTTTGTGGTCCAGGGTCACATATATGTGACCCTGGACCACAAAACCAGTCTTAAGTACAACAATACATTGTATGGGTCAAAATTATTGATTTTTTTTTTTTCTTTAATGCCAGAAATCATTAGGATATTAAGTAAAGATCATGTTCCATGAAGATATTTTGTAAATTTCCTACTGTATCAAAGCTTAATTTTTGACTAGTAATATGCATGGCTTAGAACTACATTTGGACAACTTTTAAAGGCGATTTCTCAATATTTAGATTTTTTTTTTTTTTTTTTTTTTGCACACTCAAATTCCAGATTTCCAATGCACTGTCCTATCCTAACAAACCATACATCAATGACAAGCTTATTTATTCAGCTGTCATATGATGTAGATCTCAATTTCTAAAGATGGATCCTTATGACTGGTTTTATGGTCCAGGATCACACATTCTGGTAACATTCTGGTATTTTGGCAACTGTTGCCAAAATACCAGTTTTGCCACTAGAGGGCAGCAGTGTGCTTCTTATGGTTTTGTAAGATTTATCAGTCTAACCTACCCATAGCTAATATGTTGTGCTCTTATATAGACATTCTTATGAACATTTGGGTAAGTTTGCTGCATTTCATTCTAAACTAAACCAGCACAAAGTCAAGAAAAGCCATTACATCCTACATGACTTTGGTATATTTAAATGAGCCAAAATAAATCACGATAGGCCTCTAGTTATAATTCCAAAATTATTGCCATCATAACAAGCTGATGATGGAATTTACTTCTATATGTGAAGTTAAAGCGCTTCATAGTACAGTGCAAGTGAGGAAAAAGCTTATGCTAGAGTCGCTCCATAAGAAAAATGGATGTGAAGGGTTGATTTGCATTTAAAAGGCATTGATCATAGGTGGTAGCAGTTTCATTTGAATGAAGAATGAATGGAGTTTGCTACAGCGCTCACATGCCAAGATCTATTATGAAGGTCTTTGACAAGACGTCACTGTAGTCTGGAGTTCGCTGCTCAATTATGATGTCGACAGACCTGGCTTGAAGGTCAGCTAAACTGAAAGGTCTTTGATTGGAGGCACCAAAGCAGAAAGCACTGATGGTCTACTCTACAGTATCCGATCTGTCCGTCCGAGAGCCGCTGCTAAAGTTCACTGAGCTAGGACCATTTTTTTTTTTTTCATAGGTTGAAGGTTTATTAATTTAGTTTAATTTCTAAAATATGTACATGAATAAAAGCCATCAAATTATGGAAATTTTTATTCTATTTTTAAATCTAGCAATCATAAATCACTTGAAAACCTTATAAATGCATTGGTGAAACAGTATGAAAATGGTTTTAGCTTATCTAGGAGGGCAAAAACTCCACACACAACTACATTCTGTTGTGCCTAGACTTTGTGCTTCTTTACAGGTAGAACTACTGCATATGAAGCATCCTTAACCCATTATAACAAGGTCTTGCCCTCTAGACAGGAGTGTTGTTCTCAGCCACTCTAAGACTGTTGCGGACTGGCAGGTCGAGCGATTCAGACAAGAGGGTGATGGGGAAAACTTGAAGTCTCCCAGGAGGGTATGAGTGTGTCGCTGTCACCAAGGAAACCAAAGACGGGGAATGGAGTGTAACAAAAAACCCTACTGTGAAATGAGTGAGTGGTGTTTATTCCCTTCCACACCTTTGGGTTTGTCAAAGAACATAAATTAATCCGTGTGAGCCCTACATAACTTGTTAGAACACTGAGTACTCAGCCTTTTGGCTGTCGTCTTTTGACCTTTTTAATTTTTATTTTTTTTTAATAGATATTCCTGCTTTTTATGTCACCCTGGACCACAAAACCAGTTGTAAGTAGCACGGGTAATAGTAATATGCATTGCTAAGAACTTCATTTGGACAACTTTAAAGACGATTTTCTCAATATTTAGATTTTTTTTGCACCCTCAGATTCCAGATTTTCAAATAGTTGTATCTTGGCCAAATATTGTCATACCCTAACAAACCATACATCAATGGAAAGCTTATTTATTCATTATTTCAGATGACCTATAAATCTCAATTTAAAAAAAAATTACCCTTGTGACTGGTTTTGTGGTCCAGGGTCATATCTGTCCAACCGTTAGAGCCAAACGCTTTTAATACAGCGACACTGGGTATACCACTTGACAAGTTTGTACACTTTTAGTTTTTTGAATGCTAAATGTGGTATATATTGATAATTATGGCCAAAAATTGAGCCAAACGAAATTGTTCATAAAATTCAGTCACATTTACTTACCCTTTGTTGTTTCAAATGCGTAGGCATAGACGACTCCTGTCGAAGAATGTAGACTACTGGTATTTTTTCCTCAGTACAGTAAACGGGGTGTTTAAGCCTTAAAACGACACAAAACGCCGTAAATGTGATCCATGTGACCATTATTCCAAGTCTTTGAAAGTAAAAAGACAGCTTTGTGGTAACACACCGAATATTTAAGCCGTTAACCGTTGCGAGTGAACCACTGAATCGTGAGTTGAACGGGTGAATCAGATTCATCTGCTTCTCAAATCCCGAATGAATCATTTAGCTGGCGCGACCATCTTTAAATTTTATCTTGACAAGTTTGTTTACTTTGAATTTTATGATTTGATTTGATTTGATTTGATGCTTTCTGGACATAATTATCAATGTATACCACCTTTAGCATTAAAAAGAAATGAAGCACATTTACTCACCCTATGTTGTTTCAAACGCATGCAAGGACTCCTGTGGAAGAATGCAGGCTACTGGCAATTTTTTCCTTTATGCTGTTACAGTAAACCAGTTATTTAAGTTTTACCATAAAAGTATCTTAAATGTGATTCATGTGACTTCTATTCCACGTTTTTGTGAGTAAAAGGATAGCTTTGTGAGAAACACACCAAAAATTAAGCTGTTAGCCGTCGCGACTGAATCATTTGAGCAGGAGAATCGGATCCATCTGATTCCTGAATGAATCATTCAGGTTTTGTGAAACGATTCATTTTGAATGAATGATTTATAAGTCGAAGTTACTTTTCTCAACTTGCTTGGAAGATTATGTTTTCATTAAATAAAAACATACTTTTTCTTTAGTTTCTCACACAAATGTCTAATGAGTCCTATGGACTAATTTGTGACCTTGGACCACAAAAAAACAGCCTTAAGTAGCACGTGTATATTTGTAGCAATAGCCAATTTTCAAATAGTTGTATCTCAGCCAAAGATTGTCCCTTATGACTGGTTTTGTGGTCCAGGGTCACATTTAATTATATATTTTTTTTTGTCTGTATCATTTTTTGAAGCTTAAAAGCCTCAATATATTTTTTTTTATTGTGCTTCGGAACAAGTAAGGTCATACCGGTTCGGAATGACGCACATAAATAATGACTTTTTTTTTTTTTTTTTTTTTTTTTTGTATGAAGGAGTACATGTCCATAACTCAATGTCTTCTTCTATTCCTGGAGACCCAGCACCACCCAGGGGTTTCTTTCTCCTCAGGTCACTATTTGGAACCTGTTCTATTTCTGCTCCTGTAAAAATCTATTTGTTGCCATAGATATGGCAAGGTCTCCAGGGAAACCAATGGTCAGATCGCGGCAGAAGATAGGCAAGTGATTTAAATTAAATTAAGTCAAGTGCTTTTGTGCTCCACTGACTTCACTTTTTCGGAACAGTCAATTTTAGCAATGACTGAGCAACTAACAAGCAATGATGGAGTACTTGTATTGTGCATGCTCTTCTACACATTTAATCAGCTTCAGCCTTTACTGTCTGATTGAAGGCTACTTACAGTCTGCTGCTATTGCTAAAGCTAATTATATGAGCCAATTACAGCGATGGCCAATAATAATAATTAATTAATCAGGCAATGAATGATTCTCTTTTCCTGTTTCCTCAGCAAGTAAACACTTCATATTCATTTAGAAATAACTTGAATTGAAAGATTAATTGAAAAATACTTTGCATAATTATTTTAATGTTCTTTTTTTGAGAGAGTTAGATCAATTTTACAAACACTCCAATTTGTGTGTTTTCGATTCAATAAAAAGAACGGACTCATAAAGATTCATTTGTTCGGCAATCGGACGGGTCACTATGTGTTTTTAATTCATTATAAAGAATCAATTTGGTAGTGGTGTGACTGAAGACCCACAGAATACTGTATCACAGGGAATTATAACCATTTCTTTGGTAAATGAACACTTCAGATTCAGAAAAGAATAAACAGAATGCATTTAAAATAACTTTAATTGAAAAAATATTTTACATAACTATTTTAATGTCCTTTTTTTAAACTGTCTCTTTAAAAAATATAGCAAGTGACACCTTGCAGTTCATTCAGTTAGATAATTTCTGCAAATGTCCAACTTGTGTGTTTTTGATTCATTAAGAAGAACCGACTCATTAGAGCTGATTCGTTTGGGAATCGGACGCATCGCGCTGGATGTTTTTGATTCACTGTAAAGAATCAGTTTGGTAGTGGTGTGACTGAAGACCCAGAATATTGTATCATAAGGAATTGAACGATTCTGTTTCCGTTTCCTCAGTAAAGGAACACTTCAGATTGAGAAAAGAATAAACAGAATGCATTTAGAAAATCCCTTTAATTAAAAAATAATTTGGAATTCTTGCAAAAAATATTTTACATTAATGTCATTTTTTTTTAAATTAGCATTTAAAAAAAACATACTCAACATACGCAAAGTGCGAAAAAAAAATATTTTTTTATTTAATTTTTATCTTTTAACTACATACAAACAACTGGGTTCATAGCAAGTCAGATATGATAAAAGTGACACTTGCAGTTCAGTGAGTCAGATAAATTCTGCAATTTATCTTTTTATCTATTATCTACTATTTATTTAAATTCTGCAAACAGTGAGGCAGATAAATTCTGCAGATAAATTCTGCAAACACAAACTAATTTGTGTTTTTGGTTCACTAAAAAGAACCGAGTCTTAAGAGTCGATTCGCTCTGGAATCGGATGCGTCTTGCTGTATGTTTTTAATTCACAAAAAAGAATCAGTTTGGTAGTGGTGTGACTGAAGACCCACAGAATATTGTGTCATAAGGAAATTAAACTATTCTGTTTCCATTTCCTTCATAAATAAACACTTCAGACTAAGAATAAACAATACATTTAGAAGTAACTTTAATTAAAAATAATCTGGAATTCTTGCAAAAAGTATTTACATAAGTATTTTAATTTTTTTTTATTTGCTCTTCATAAAATATAACATGTGGCACCTTGCGATTCATTAGTGAGATAAATCCATTTTTGATTCACTAAAAAACCCGACTCAAAAGAGTCGATTCGTTTGAAAATCGGATGCGTCGCGCTGTATGATTTTGATTCACAGAAAGAATCAGTTTGGTAGTGTGACTGAAGAGAAATAGAATAAACGGTATACATTAAGAAATAACTTAAATTAAAAAATAATGTGGAATTATTGCAAAAAGTATTTTAATGTTTCTTTTTTAAAATGGCTCTCTTGCGGTTCAGTGAGTTAGATAAATTCTGCAAACGCTCGTGTTTTTGAACCGAGTCATAAGAGTCGATTGTTTGATTAACTATATTGAATCAGTTATTATAGTTATATCTTGTGTATTCAATGATTCTTGTGAAATGAACACTTCAGATTTAAAAAAAAAAAAAAGAATAAACAGAATACATTTAGAAATAACCTCAATTGAAATATAATGTGGAATTCTTGCAAAAAATGTTTTAAGTTTTATGTAAGTATTTTAATGTTCCTTTGCAGTTCAGTGAGTCAGATCATTTCTGTAAACGCTCCAATTTGTGAGCCAACTCATAAGAGTCGATTCGTTCGGGAAACTAATAAAGGTGATTCTTCAGTAAAGAACACCTCAGATTCAGAAAATAATAAACAATACATTTAGAAATAACTTTAATTGAAAAATAATCTGAAATTCTTTCAAAAATGTTTACATAACTATTTTAATGTCTCTTTTTTTTATTTAAATTGTCTCTCACGGTGAGTTAGTTAAATTCTGCAAACGCTCAAATTTGTGTTTTTGATTCACTAAAAAGAACCAACTCATAAGAGTCGATTTGTTTTAATATGAAAATCTATTTGAAATAGACTTTAAGTCAAACAGGCTCTGTATTTTTGAAACCCAGAATTTGGTCTTGATTGATTACAGTGCTCGGTTTCTCGGAATCGATACATCTCTAATCGGAAGAGCTTCGTTTCCTCTGATTGGTTCGTTCAGGCGAGCGCGTCTGCATGAGGGCTATATAAGCGCAACAGGCGACCTGCGGATCCGAACCTCTTTCACCGCAGCCTGGGGAAAACACAGCACACACACACACACACACACACACACTAATGAACACTGAAGAGCCTGCGAAGGTGAATACTGTGTGAGGATTCGCAGAGAAGAGGAACAGCATTTGTAAACCCAGTGAGTAATCTACTTTTAACGCAACAGGTTTTAAAGTTTACTTTTCTTACTTGTGATGAGCAATTGTAAAGGTTTTATAAGCTGTATTAGACGGTGAATATTAATGAAAAATTGCTGGTTGGTTTTACATTTCAAAAAGGATGCACTTGAGCTATTTATAAAAAGCTTTCACATGATGACATGTTCTCTGTGTCTTGTTTTCCAGTAAACTAGTTACAAACAAGCCAAAATACACATTTAAGATACATTCACTGTCCTTTTCTGCGTCAGATCGCAGATTTGAAACTGTTACAACTTCATACTGTTACCCATTTTTTCTTTTGTAGATGGAAAGCTTGTGTGGATTTTACATATTTAAAAGAAATCTGCTGATCTAGATTATGTAATTTTATATGCAAACACCACCGACAACAGTGTAATTTCTGAATGAATGAATTCTGTAAAAAAAATGTCAGGTTTAATTTTAACAAGTGTCAGTTGTTAGAGAAGTGCAGTGCAACCTGTTGCACTAATTTAATTACTTTTAATTCCGGTCTGGAGTACCCCAGACTGCATATTTTGGATGTCTCTGTTATCTGAAGTGCCCAGTGAAGGTCACTTTAGAGCCTCTATTAATGAGCTGATGATATTAATCAAGTGTGTTGCACAAGGATAAAATGTCCAGAGATTGGGTACCATAGGACCAGAGCCGCGAACAAAAAGGAACAGAAAAAAATCCTTAAGATCTGTATGATAAGAAAAAGTTGATTTATTTCCTTTTTCCACAGTCAAAGTTTTTCAGATATCTATTGATTTATTGATCCAAATGATGTAGACTTGATATTTCTTTTCGCAGATTATTAGCTTTAAAGGCAATTTAGTCCAAAGTTTCAAAATCCATAAAAAAACGTACTAAATACTACAAGAAATACCATCTCACACGTCTAACATGAACTTCATGTAGTTTTATTCAAGGTTACAAATATTGCATATATGCTACTTAAGAGGTTTTGTCCCTATATTAAGACTTGAACCTCCAACCACACAAAAGCTTGAGAAGCCTTAACCTGTTTTCACCTAGTGGTAGATGTTTGGAAACAATGTTTGTTTTCACCTGATGAGATAACCATAGCAACAGTGAGCTTCTGAAGCACTTTTTGTTCATTATTAGATGGATAGAACATTGACAACTTTTTGACAAAGCGTTTCTTTTTTTTATTTACTTACCACTTATACACTACCAGTCGAAAGTTTTTGAACAGTAAGATTTGTAATGCTTTTTAAAGAAGTTTCTTCTGCTCACCAAGCCTGCGAATATTTTTGGCCCAAAGTACAGCAAAAACAGTAAAACTTTGAAATATTTTTTCTGTTTAAAATAGTTTTCTATTTTGAATATATTTTAAAATGTAAATTATTAATGTTATTTCAATGCTAAATTTTTAGCATCATTACTCCAGTCACATGATCCTTCAGAAATCATTCTAATATTCTGATTCTGATATTCTGAACATTTATTATTATTATTATTATTCATAGAATACAGGTGAGTAAAAGTTTTCAGGTTTCCTTGATAAATATAATGTTCAGAAGAACGGCATTTTATCTGAAATAGAAACCTTTTGTAATTTTATAAATGTCTTTATAATGTCTGTCCTTCAATTTTGATCAATTTAAGGCATCCTTGCTAACTAAAAGTATTAATTTCTATACCCCCCCCCCCCCCAGATATTCAGATAAATGTTTGTAAATACAACATTTTAAAATATTGATGATAATAATAATAATAATAATAATAATAAAACCTCTTGAACTGCAAATCAGTATATTAGCATATTACAATAATTTCTGAAAAATTATTTGACACTGATGACTGGAGTAATGATCCTGAAATTAAGCTTTGATCACAGGAATTAATTACATTTTTAAATATATTCAAACAGAAAAGAGTTATTTTAAATATTTCAAAATTTACTGTTTTTGCTGTACTTTTTTTGTACTTTTTGCTGATCAAATAAAGGCAGGCTTGGCGAGTAGAAGAAACTTCTTTAAAAAGCATTAAAAATCTTACTGTTCAAAAACATTTGAATAGTAGTTTATAACACTAAAAAGTTTTTATTAGTGTATTGTGTTTGCAAAATGTCTAAATACAATTTGGTCACATAAGATTAAAGGGACAGTTCACCCAAAAATGAAAATTCTATCAATAATTACTCACCTTCATGTTGTTCCAAATCTGTAAGGTATTCATCTTTGGAACACAAATTCATTTTTGATGAACTCTGAGAGCTTTCTGATCCTGCATAGAGAGCAATGCAACTAATGTGTTTAAAGTCCAGAAAGGTGGTAAGAACATTGTTAAAAAAGTCCATGTGACTTCAGTGCTTTTACGAAGGTTCTACATCAGAACGCACGCACTGTGGTACTCTTGTAAATGCACGTCGAAGACTGGCACGGATGAGAAGAAATCGTTGAATAAAGTCGGTATTTTTCTTTTCTTTGTGTGCAAAAAGTATTCTCGTAGCTTCATAAAATTATGGTTGAACTGCTGATGTCACATGGACTATTTTATGATGTCCTTACTACCTTTCTGGGCTTTGAATGTGGTAGTTGCATTGCTGTCTATGCAGGGTCAGAAAGCTCTGTTTTCATAAAAATATCTCCATTTGTGTTGTGAAGATGAACGAAGGTCTTATGGGTTTGGAATGTCATCAGGTGAGTAATTAATGACAGAATTTCCATTTTTGGGTGAACTATCCCTTTAATCGTAAGTTATTAATAAAGCGGTTCATATTTAAGCGGTTCATATTTACGGCTCATTGTTTGAAAGTTCTGCTTGTGGTTACAGGCGTCAGTGCATCACCCAGCGGGTTCATCTCAGAGGGATCATGTGGGTTCTGGAGAAGATCCGGGACTCGGTTGAAACAAATGTGCTCCGCCAAGGAGAAGCGGGTGACAAGGGGAAGGCGCCTGTCTATAGCAACGTCCTCACTCCCGACAAGATTCCAGATTTCTTCATCCCTCCAAAGCTGGTATGCTGCCCACCAGAAACCGAAGCTTCTGACGTCAAGTCCAAAGAAACTCTAAAACCCTCAACATCAGAGCAAACCATCAGCAACAAAAAGATCAACAGCCCTCGTAGCCCAAGGCTGGTCAGCAAATTGGCAGGAGACACCAAGAACCTACTAAGGGCGGCTAACCGGCACATCATACAGATCGAGAGCGCGGACGACGTCGTAGCGGGCGACACCAATGCCGACCCACAATCCCAGACTGCCATGTCGCTTCCTTACATTCCAAAGACTCAGACTTCTTATGGTTTCGCAACCTTGATGGAGAGTCCCCACACCAGACGAAAAGAGTCCTTGTTTCACTGCGACCACACCAGTCCAGTTACATCACCCAATACCCAACGCAAGTCCCAAGGGAAGAGCAGCAATGAAGGGAATCACCTCAACCCTCCGGACTTCAGCACCTCGCACATAAACCCCTACCGATACTTCAGCGGTGGCGAGAGTGACACCTGTTCTTCGGCAGAGTCGTCCCCGTTCAGTTCGCCACTGCTCTCTCGTTCAGCTTCTTTGCTGAAGATCTTCACCCATGAGACACAAGCCAAGGTTGCCAAAGGCAAGCGGACATTTGCAAGGCATAGCTCCTTATCCACGGACGAGTGCAGCTCGGCAGAGCCCAGCCCTAATGTTCCTCGACGGAGCCATTGTTCCTCCTTGCAAGGTGGTGGAGCTCTGGACCACCTTCAACACAAGGAGCACACCATCAACATGCACAAAGGAGGCACCGTTCGACTTTGCGCAGACTACGATGCTGGTACGGCCCGTTTGCGAATCCGCATTATGGCGGCCGAGGACCTATATGATCCCACGTTTGACATTAAGAGCATCAACTGTTGCGTGTCGCTCTACCTCAATCCGGGCAAGCTGCAGAAGCAGAGGAGCACGATAATCAAGAATAGCCGCAATCCCGTCTTCAACGAGGACTTCTTTTTTGATTCGGTGACTTCGGCTCAAGTTAAGATCCTAGCTTTGAAGATCAAGATTGTGAATAAAGGCACAAGCCTCAAAAGAGACACTCTGTTAGGCGAACGGGAGGTCCCTTTGTGCAAGCTCTTGTCTGGATGTTAGGCCTTCATGGAAAAAGGAATGAGGGGCCAGATTTACTGAACAGGGCAAATTAGCGTTAGAGTGCAATTCCATAAAAGCGCCAATGGGAGGGGAAAATTCTGCGTGTGATTTAAACCTCTTTCACACAGCGATTACGGAAAATACAATGATAATGTGTCCCGTGATTTGTCCCATTTGATTTCGGTTCATTCACACTGCCAGGGATTTTCCGGAATCTGTGCATGCATTCGCATGCAACCTGTAAAGACACGTGACATTTGGATGTGACGTGTAATGCGATGCGTACCTTAAACTGGCAAACAATCTCAGCTTTAGCACGGATAGTGATAGTGATTTTTTCGTTTCGAACGTTGATCTGCCTTAAAAACTTCAGCACAACCTTTTAGGGCATTGGTTCTGGAGCTCACACAGCGCTCATTCCAGGACTGATCTCGGCAACCCAACTAGGTCCCCAACTCGGGATCATTCCCGGGATCAATCCCGGGAACCTGTTTGCGTTCATAATCTGGCAATTTTCCGGAATCAGTGTGCAGTGTGAAAGGGGCTATACTAACACATTTAAGAACACAGACGCAGCCAGATAATTTCCATAATGACCAGCGCAATCTATCAAGAGTAGCGCAAATTACCGCCTGCTTTAAGACATGCTTTTTTGGGCATTAAAAAAATGACGCAAATACCAGAAAGTTGACGAACGTGAACGTTAGCAAATCACGTTGCGTGATTTCATTTTAATACTCTCCTTCCAGACATTTTTCTTCTGAAAGGGAAACTCCTAGAAAAGCATATTTAATAATATCAGACGCATGCCCTTTCAGCGCTAATTCTTCACTGTGTGTCTTTAGTAAATCCTGACAGTACTATTTTAATGCTAAAAGACCGTTTGCGCTGGCGCAAACTGTTAGTAAATCTGGCCCAGGACTTCTGTACTAGATATTTGCTTTGTTGTCTTTCATGTAGCAGGGGTAATTTAGTATTTAAAGATTCAGAAGGGACAACCACCACCTGCTCCAGATCAAGGCATTAGCCTAAATCTGTTGCTTGTAAATATAGAAGAGTCTTTTTGTAGGTTGCCTTCCGTATTTTGGCTGTCTACGCATTTAGCCTAATTAAGACTGAGCGTTTACCTTTTTGATTGTAAAGACTTATTTCCACAGAGCCGCAGTCCTTTGAAGCTACACAATGGCCCACTGTGCTAATGTTAGCTTTGATCCTGGATGCATCTGCTGGCTAATTTGGAGGATAAATAACCAGACTGAACAATGTTGCGTCACACTGCATGTGCTGGCGTCAAGACTTGTAAATGCGATGGCGTATTCTTGCAAATGTGCAGAATGTCATTTGGTGAAACCCAGAAGCCTTATTGAAGAGTGATTTTTGCATGTTTAGATTTGCTCAGTTTGGACTATTTTTGTACTGAGCATCGTTATCTGTACCTATCTGTTGGATGTCATCGTACGAAATGAGTGTTCTGGCTTGGACGCTTTGTCGAAAGCCTTTTATAAAACAGGGTTCGTATGAAATACTTTCTTTTGAAAGTCTTTCCATGCACACTACTTACCCAGAGGAAAGTACTAAGTGAAATAGCACCTCATGTTATAGGAGGATCCAAATTCCAATCCTGTAGCCAAAAGTGTAATGGTAAAAATGATCATAAAATCATATGGGAAGGAAACTGAAGTGTATATGCTGCATGTGTCATTATGCAAATTGATGATCTGACATGCAATTAGCATTTTCCTTAAACAAGAAATGGTATTAATATAAAAATGTTGGAAACTGGGCATGAATATGATGATGAATGAATGAATGAATGCTGGATATTTCTTTTCTGGTTTGAGATATTGTTTTTCTGGTAAAATAGGACTAAGTAGCTATTAAATTATTGGAAGGAATATCTAGACTCCTTTGATGAGTCATATTAAATTATATAAATTTAGTAAGAGTTTATTTCCTTTCTGGCTCCACTTTATAGATAAAGAGCCGAAAAGGCATTTTTGAGGTAATGAGGCAGCGAGTGCTCATTAAAATGCTAAAAAAACATCAAAAATGGCCCCATTGAAACTAACTAATAGCTGGTTGGTTACAAAGGCGATGCAGGGAACGGACAAGAACATTTCTATATTTATGATCTGTGGATTGTGCCGTAATTATTTGAGTGCAAAAAGCATATGAAGCTTTTCATTTATATTCAAGTGTTTCATTAAGTCTTTAATTTTCCTAAACCACTCGAATGCTGGAGTCTTCCTGTTTTAACAGGTGTATTTTGCTAATTGAAAAAAGTGCCAATCCTATGTACTTGATGTAGAAGTGAACTGTTCACCTGGCGTTTTTAGCGTGATTTGTTCATAGTGGATCCTGTCGACTCTGGTGTTTGTAACTCGTGTGCATGGATAATATTTTCACTGTGGTAATCAACCTATAATATTTTTTGATGGAGATCTCAGTGTAATTTTTTCTGCACCTCTGCATGGATGTTCAACTGGTGTATCTGTATCTTAGATGGACAGATGGAGGTTTTGCAACTCATGAAAGAAATAATAAAAATAACACATTTGTGGCCATTTTTGCTTTTTTATTTAACACTGTTTGATCAATGTACTACATTTTAACTCCATTGTTAGTCATTTGTATACCAGTAATGGTGAAAATGGCAATGACGATTCATTGCTATTCACCACACATGATCTGAGGTAATGTTTCATGTGTGGATAATGAATTTATAATGAAAGGAGATCCAGATAACTGATATATTAAAATATTAACATAAAAAACATGATATTTCTTTTTAAAATGAGCTTTTGTGCCACTGTGTTACATTCAAAATGTTTTGTAGATGATTGTAAATGCAAAGTTGTTAACTATGATCTTAACTAATGAATATAATTGTACCACACATTTTCAATCAGTATTTTTGTGTTTTGTGCCTAGAAAAAAAAAGTTTGCTAAGTTTGTCTAACACCAATGCATCAGTTTGCTTCAAAAGGCCTTTATTACTTCTTATGTACTTTTTATAATGGATAGGTGCACTTTTTTGGACTTCAAAATCTCAACAGCCATTCACTGCCATTATAAAGCTTGGGAGAGCCAGGACATTTTTCAATATAACTCCGACTGTATTTGTCTGAAAGAACAAAGTCATATACATCCTGGATGGCTTATGGGTGAGTAAATCATAAGGTAATTTTCCTTTTTGGGTGAACTATCCCTTTAATTGTCATTTTGATGAATGAGGACATGCAAATTGGCTTATATTCTGATAATTGTAGAAAATTTTGTCAAATATTTTATGTGATGAGAATCACCTGGTGACACCAGACAGAACTAATTTAATTCAGTTATAATTGTTATCCTGTAATGATTTTTAACAACACCCATGGAAGTCATTAGCCATTGTTATTAAATATATGTATCTGAGACTTTTCCTCTGTCCCCTAAAAAGAATGTGACCTCTATGCTATGAGAAAACAAAATATAACACATGTCTACGGTCACCACGGGAAACCATTCCAGAAGTTTCTGGGGCTTCAAGGTTTCTCAGCAAACAGAAATGTTCAAACGGGGCTGAAAAGGCCAGGCATCTCTTTCTGGTAAACAGATAACAGCAGAGGGTCATCTGTCTTCGCTGTCTGCCTGGCCTCCACCTCATTAGGCCACAGGAAAGAAAAAGAGTGTGAAAGCAGAACAGAATGAGAGCAGAAAGAAAGACAGAGAGGTAGCAGAGCACACCTGTTTTTCCAAATGAGCAATCCATAGTTTCACCCTTCTCTCTCTGAGCTTGTCTCTATTGCCTCGTTTCCACTGAGTGGTACGGTACAGTACGGTACAGTACGGTACGGGTCGGGTCGGAAAACCATGAATTGGCTAGCGTTTCCACTGCCGACAGTACCCTTACTTGATAGGCGTGGTGTATGCCGGAAAGTAGTGATAACGTCACTTGATAGACGTGGTGTATGACGGAAAGTAGCTTGACGTCATTCTCGCGCAAAGAAGAAAGCTAGGACCGCAAACATCAATGGAGGACATTCGCGAGTTATGTTTCGCGGTGGCATTGTTTTGCAAGGTGTTGTGTGTGTTTTAAAAATGGCGCCTCTTGTGTTGCGTTGTCGTTCTGTAGCACGCGCAAGTGACGATTCTCTGTCAACCAATCAACGCTCTGCAGTGAGTCTAGCTCCACCCTTTAGTACCGTTCCACTGTGCTAGGTACCACAACGGAAGGGTACCCAAAAAGTGGTACGGTACAGTTCGGCATTTTGGTACCATTCACAACTTTTGATAGTGGAAACGCAAATAAATGCGTACCGTTCCGTTCCGTACCGTACCGTACCGCTCAGTGGAAACGAGGCATATGATGGCCATACTATACATTTCTGCCTCTTTTCTTAAACTTCCCTGACTGGATTCAATGTCCTTTCCAGTAAGTAACAAATAACACTAAACACTATAGAACTACAACAAACTTTAATGCTAAGGTTTAACAAGCATCACTAAAAATACTGTTTTTTTTTTTTTACGACATGACGCACTGCAATTGCCATAATACCTAGATGACAACCCATGATGTTCTACTCAGAGGCAGTGCCGTGATGTGGTACAGTGGTCACGTAGTTCAGCTCTGAGTAAAAAATCACGTGTTGTCAACTCGGAATCCCCTTAAGTCGTGATGTAAGGAAAGCTGTTTCCATCCTACTCTCTGCTTGTTGGAGTTGAGAATACTATCTCAACAGTCATTCATGAGCCTCAATTCTCACGCCTCAATTGCGTCTTCCGTGCAAGTTAAAACGCCGCTTTGTCACGAAAGCTAATCAGCAAAGAACTAATTGACACGTCTGGTTGTATCAGAAAATTGGGTAGAGCACACAAGTGACGCGAAAAACATCCCGCAGGTAATGTTGTGTGCACACCAAAAGCTAATTGAATTATTCGCGCAAGTAGATTACATACAAAGTCAATGCACACACACACAAACAGACGTGAATTGCCAGGTATGTGCTCGCTCTAGTTTACTTGCAGGATGTTTTTCACGTCAAAAACATAAAAACAACAAAAACTTTTTTTTTTTTTTTTTTAAATTTCACTTGTGTGATAAAAAAAGCACTTTGTGGAAAAAGGTTTTATTTTTCTCTTTAAATCTAACTGATAGATCTAACTGATGTTTATTTGTGTTTAGACTGGTAATCTTGATAAAACATCTCGTTTTTAAGACAACGTTTTAAGAAATGGCATGTTATTCAGGGGCAAACAACTACTTCCTTACGATTTGTTGTGAAGTCCTTCAGTCCCAAAACCCGCCCAACTGCTACTCAAAACCAAAAGTAGCCCAATCGCGTCCCCCGGTAAAAATTGCTTTCCAGGGGGTAACATACACGTTTTGTGGCGGGGTTCCTCTGGTAAAATTAGCATTCCAGGGCCTAAATATTACATTATTGGGGTTGCTTCAACCCGCGGACATGAAAAACAACCCGCGGCAACAGTATAAAAGCAGCCCAATTCCGTGGGAAAACCGTGGACTTGTCAAAACTGCAGGACGTGTCAATAAGCTCTTTGCCGATTGGCTTTCGCTACAGTGCATCATGCAAATTTTTAACTCAACAAAATTTCAACTTGAGTGCATTATAAAACCCTTTTAGCAAAGAGCTAATTGACATGTCCGGTTGTGTCAGAAAATGTAGGAGCGATTTTGTGTGAATTAATGAATTTCAAATTTTCAAGCTAATTGACATGTCAAGCTGTATCAGAAAATGATGGAGAGCATGCACAATGTTTTTATTTGCACAAGTTATTCAAAGCAAATTATTGCATTGCGTTATGGTGTGTTCACACCAAAAGCAAATTTAATTATTTACACGTATTGATTAAATACAAAGTCAATGAAAAGACGTTAATAGATGTGAATTTGCATCGGGTGATGCAAATGACGAAAATTAGGTATCGCGATTGAGGCGAATAATGCGCATTTGCGGCAATCGCGTCTTCCACGCAAGCTGAAAAATTTCAACTCAAGCAGAAAAATTCACATGACGTGCTGTTGCGCAAACCTATCAGCAAAGGGCTTATTGATACGCCAGTTTGACACGTTCAGTTGTATCAGAAAATGGAGTACAGCATTACACAATGTTTTTATTTGCGTGAGTGACACGAAAAATATCCCACGTGTTATCTAGAATGAATGACACAATGTGCAGATTCGCTTTGCAATGTGCAGATTTGGTGTGAACACCTCTTTACTCGCTCTAGTTGCCCATTGGCTTGTGTGACAACGCTTAATGCTACTTTTCTGCTGGAGTTGAAAATTTTCAACTTGAGGGAGTCACGAAAGCCAATTAGCGAAGAGCTAATTGAACTATTCACATGAGTAGATTTCATACAAAGTCAATGCAAAGACATGAATAGGTGCAAATTGACACCGGGAAACACAAATGACATAACAGAGGCATCATGCCTAACGTGTTGTCGCGCAAGCCTATCAGCAAAGGGCTTATTGATACGCCAGTTTGACACGTTCGATTGTATCAGAAAATGGAGTAGAGCATTATGCAATGTTTTTATTTGCGTGAGTGACATGAAAAACATCCCACAAGTTATCTAGAGCAAATGATTTTTTTTACGCAGCTCATTCAAAACCTTCATTGCTAATTCCAAAACGTCATTTTAGACCACTTGAGCCGTTGATAGCAAACGAATGCAGTTATTAATGAAGTTTAGACAGACGGACAGAATTAATATTTAAATTGTATTTGTTTGGCCAGTGTCATTGTGGGTTTTGGTTATTTTGCTGTTTTGGGCTGTAAGGACCTTTGAAAAAAATTAAATTGTGTGGTGAAGTGATATACATATAATGCGGTCAAGTGCTGCCTGGAACTACTTTCGCCATTCGTTTCCCTGAAAATAATGCACACCATTAGAATGTTCGCCAGCCAATCAGATTCAAGCATTTAGTAGCCCGTAGTATAAGATGAGCATATTCACTTTGCTTTAGGTGTGAACACACTATTACTCACTCTAGTTTACTCATGGGATGTTTCACGAGTAAAAAAAAATATATATCATGTATTTATATGTATCAATATGTTCTTCGACGACTGGCTTGTGTGACAATGTATTATACAAATTTTTATTATACTAATTTTTCAACTTGCGCAGAAGATGCAATTAAGGCATATATTGCATGATCGTGGCCATCGCATTGCCCAATTTGTGTAATTTTTTTTATGTGGCTTTCTGTAATACTTGATTCTGATTGGTCAATTGCACAGTATAGCGGTAAGATATTTTGTTAGTTGTTGCCCATAACAATGTTGTATAGCTAGGTGTAACTGAAACTGGCTCTACTTTCAAATCTCGTGAATAGGGTTGGGTATCCAAATTATCAAGAGCCAGGTATTCAATAAGGAGTGCATTTCGATTCCGCTTAACGATTCCTCCGTTCACATTTTATTGTGATTTTAAAGGTTAAAATCAACAATTTCTCAAACTGTTATGTGCATTTCCACTGCAGAAAGGTCATTCCGGGTCGAATCTGACTTCTCTTTCACATTTACCACCCAATATGCACAAAAATACAGTATATCATCATAAACACAGCCGCTTTTTGTCGAAAATGAAAGTGCAAATAAACAGACGAGAAAGAAAATGCACGTGTAACAGTATTTTTAGATCCGAGTGTGTTCGGTGTTAAAGGGAATATTTTTAATATCTTTTAATAATACTGAATATCTTTCATAACTTTAATGAGGATTAATCTATATTATATTCATGAAAAGAAAACTATGCAGTGTTTGAAAACTGTTTTTAAACATTGATTAAAATTTCTGTACCTGCACTTTGTTCAGTTGTATTTATTTATGCTATTGCTAATTTACTAGCTTGTTCCGATTTTATTACTGACTGTTTACTTGTCTTTAACAATTTATTGTTTAAAATTAATATAAGTCTAGTTGTTTTTGCTGTGGTATTTTTTGTTAAAACCATAGGCAAAAGTTCCTCTTAGGTCTAAGTGTTCTGTAGGCTGCTGGTTTTTGCTCATGTTACTCAGCTGCAACAGAAAGCTTTGTAGAAATACAAAATAATTAAATTTTTTATTGACTTTTTTATGTTATTGGAATTGAAACTAGAAACTAAGAATCGGAATCGATAAGTAGAATCTGAATCGGAATCAGAATCTGAATCGAAAATATTAGAACGATGATCAACCCTACTCCTAAAAAAACCTTTCATGTCTTTCATGTGTTTCGTACAAATACAACAGACGCCATTTTGTGTATCAAATGTTTTTTTTAAATAACCTAGTAAGAATTATGTATATATTACTGTAACAGTTGATTTATTTGGTAAGTAGCTGTGTACCCGAATAATGTACAATTAGTCGTTAACGCTCAATAAAACCCCATGTGGAGTACACTTTCTTTTTAAGATAACCAATTGATATATGTGCTAAAAATGCGCTTTTTGGAATAATGTTCTTTCTGTTTTTTTTTTTTTGTTGTTTTTTTTTTGTTTAACTGATACATCTAACTGATGTTTATTTGTGTCTAGACTGGTAATCTTGATAAAATGTCTCAGAAGACACAGTTTCATTTATCACAAGAAATGGCATGGTATTCAGGGGCAAGCAACAACTACTTCCTCACGATTTGTTGTGATTAAAAGCCCTTCAGTCCTTATCAACATGGTGATTTGTTCAAGACTTGTTTGTGACATTAAAGCCGCCTTTGTGTAGGATTACACTTGCTACAGCCTTTCTTCACCTCTGACATGATGTTCTTTGAAAATGCCCTCTTACACAGTTCAGAAATTGATTTTTCGTGTATTATATTGGAAGCTGGGGTAATATATGTTGCAGCATGAACTCTTTGACATCTGCTGGAATTAGTTTTTCACGTGTTTTTTCATGACAGAATGATAGAAAGGGATTGGAAATCAGTGCTTTTCTGAATACGCCGTTATTCTGTTTACTTGCTAGTGAGGATGTCTTTGGCTAAGCGTCCACAAGAAATCTGGAATTTTATAGCAGATCATCAAACCTCTGCCATATGTTTTTTCTCTGTTATCATCAGGGGCAGATGTTCCTGGGGTTTCCATGGGAACTCATGTCACTCTGATTTAGATTGGCCGTTTGTTGCCTGTAGGTGCAATAAACCTGAACTGAGAGGAGGCCTGTGATCGCTGGAGTGAGCTTCATTGCTCATGCTAGATGGAAAGACAAGAGAAGACATCTAAGACAGTACAGGTCATCTTAAAAGGTCAAGAGTGTCAAGAGACAAGTGGAAATATGTCTATGTAAGTGATCCATCTGCAAGAGTATTCATGATAAATATTGAGTTCTGTAATATTCCAATTCTCGACATGGCCAATGTAATTAAATTAATTTAAATTCAAATGTATTATTATGAAATGTAATATAAATATTATTTACATTTAAATTTTTTAAAATACTTTTTAGTAGCTTTTAAGGAAGTTATCGGCAATGATTCTGTACATTTACATATTTATAAACCACTGTACAGATATGATACTTCGGGGTATTTCTAACAATACCATGGTATTACCTTAATGGGGGAAAAACAATGGTACTTTTTGGAATTTATTTATGCATGGCAATTTTCTGTAGACTACAAATGAATATCAGAATAGAGGTATAAGGCAGTGGTCAGACAGTGACATTTTGGATGCTAGACTCACATTCATTGGTAACAATCAAAGAAAAGCTACACATTTTTCCATGATGTAACAAACTGTTCCGGTTGCAGTTCATCCTGCATGATATGTCAGACCATCTTGTATGCCCGTCTCTCCCCATTTCATTCCAGCACATGCACAATGGACAGGCAGCAGCCCCTTCACTTGTTCCCTGACTCTGTTGTTGCCATAGCAATCCCCCAGCCAATAAGAGCCCTTACCTTTTGCTCCCTGAAACCAAAGGGAAGCACATGAATATGTGGAGATGATGCTGGGTCTTGCTTTTCCACGGTGGGCTTCTGAATGCAAACATGTTGAGCCGTTTAAATAAAGTTTTTACATTCAAAAAGTTTTGAGTGTCCAAAACTCATAGTTGCATATTGAGCCCACCCCTAAAGGTGCAATCGCAATTTTGTAAACATTTTTCAGGCAAAAAATTGTCTGATGTATATTGCCAAAAGTGTACCAATTTCTGAAACACAGCTTGTACAGAATTTTCTGTATGGGAGTTGCGTGCTAACAAAGACTCTAGTGACCACCGCCTCTAGCATCAGTTGCTAGTGCGCCTCTTAAGATGAGGGAAGTTAGGTTTAGCTTCGCAGCTGTAACCAGCTGGCCTCCATTACCCCCCCAAACCTCAATCCCATCTGTGTCTCAGCACCCCTCCAGTTCTACTCTTCTCACTCACTCCAAGCAGAATTCGAACCAGTGTTTCCAGTATGGTGCTAACAAGGATGCTAAAGACCTCAGGCTCTAGTGTTAGTCATTACCGCATTTCTAGTGTTCAGGGGAGTGACCAGCTGGCCTCCATTCCACCCTTCCTCTGAACCTATATTCCATCGGCACCAGTGTAACCCCTCCGGAAAGGAGGAAAAGAGGTGACATGAGGTAATACCAAGTATGGTGACCCATACTAGTAATTTGTGCTCTGCATTTAACCCATCCACTGTGGGCAGCCATTGCTGCGGCGCCCGGGGGTTTGGTGCCTTGCTCAAGTCCTCAGTCATGGTATTGAGGGTGGAGAGAGTGCTGTACAGTCACTCCCCCCACCTACAATTCCTGCCAGACCCGAGACTCGAACCTGCAACCTTTGGGTTACAAGGGTTGCCATTAGGCCACAGCTGCCCCCACAACTATTATGGCACTAACAAGGACCCTAAAGATCTCAGGCTCTAGCATCAGTTGCTGGTCCATCTCTTGAGTTAAGGGTAGTGACCAGCTGGCTACCGTAACCACCCCCAAACCTTAATCCAATCTGGATCATGGCACTAATGTAACCCCTCTGGTTCTACTCTCCTCACTCACTCTGAGTGGAATTTGAAACAGCATTTCCGGCATGGGAAGTGGGTGTGCTAACAAGGATGCTAAAGGCCACAGCCTCTAGCATCAATCATTAGTGTGTCTCTTGAAATCAGGGGAATGACCAGCTGGCCTCCTTTACACTTAACCCCCAAAACCTCAACCATATCTGGGTCATGGCACCAATGTAACCCCTTCGATTCTACTTCCCTCACTTACTCAGAGTGGGATTTTAACTGGCATTACCAGCATGGGAGGTGAGCATGCTAACAAGGACGCTTAAGACCACAGGCTCTAGCGTCAGTCGCTAGTGCACTATTTGAGATCAGAAGAGTAACCAGCTGACCTTCGTTTCACTTACCCTCCTAAACCTCATCTCCACCCAGGTCACAGCATCAGTGTAACCCCTCTGATTTTACTCTTCTCACTCACTCCGAGCGGGATTCAGACTGCCATTTTCAGCCTGGGAGGCGGGTATCTAACAAAGATACAAGATCAAGCATCAGACACTCACCCTCCTAAACCTCACTCCCATCCTGGTCATGGAACCAATGTAACCCCTCTGGTTCTACTCCCCTCACTTGCTTCGAGTGGGATTCAAACCTGCGTTTCCGGCAGTGGGAGGCGAGTATGCTAACAAGGACGCTAAAAACTGCAGCCTCTAATATTACAGCTCTTACCAGCTGGCCTCCATTACACACATTCCCCTAAACCTCAATCCCATCCGGGTCACGGCACCAATCTAACCCCTCTGGTTCTACTCTCCTTACTTCCTTGAAACAGGATTCGAACCAGCGTTTCTGGCATATGAGTTGGGTGTGCCAACAAGGACCCTAAAGACCACAAACTTTTCTAAACCTCAATCCCATCCAGGTCATGGCACCAATGTAACCTCTCTTGTTCTACTCCTCTCACACTCTCCGAGTGAGATGTGAACCAGCATTTCCAGCATGGGATGCGGGTGTGCTAACTAGAATTCTAAAACCGCAGCCTCTAGCATCAGTCGCTAATGTGCCTCTAGAGATCAGGGGAGTGAGGTTTACCCGCACAGAACCTACCAGCAGGCCTCCATTACACTAACGCCCTTTAAACCACACTCCTATCTGGGTCGCGGCACCAGTGTAATCTCTCTGGTTGTACTCCCCTCGCTCACTCCCAGCAGGATTCGAAATGCCATTTCCGGCAGGCACACTCCTCTGGAGATCAGGGGAGTGAGGTTTACCTGAACAGTTTTTACCAGCTGGCCCCCTTTACACTCACCCTCCTTCTCTCCAGATCACGGCACCAATGTAACCCTTCCGGTTCTACTTTTCACACTCACTCCATGGGAGGCGGGTGTGCTAACAAGAACATTAAGACCACAGCCTCTATCATCACAGCTCTTACCAGATGGCCTCCGCTACACTCACCCCCCTAAACCTCACTTCCATCCGGGTCACGACACCAATGTATCCCCTTCCATTTCTACTCTCCTCACTCACTTCGAGATTCGCACCTCTTGCACCTCTTAAGATCAGATGAGTAAGGTAAAATGTTAAATGACTTTTTTCCAATATTTTTAATTCCAGGGGGAAATATGGGCTTCCACATTTATCATTTACAGGCAGAGTGTCTAAACATTAAGACAAGCCTAGCAATAAACCAGAATGCCTTAGCAACCAATCAAAATACCTTAGAAACTACACAATGTGGCAGCAAGTTCAAATACATGCACATTTATGTACTCAAATAGTTTTTGAAAAATAATAGTAGAGCTAGTAGAGGGGTTGAGAGGTATGTTTAAGAGTTTTGTCATGCATTATGTATTTACCACTCAAAGAGTACAGATCATAGGAGCCCTACTAGCTGCTGAGGTGTATAAAAAAGTAAAAGGAACAATGTTTGTCATGATAAAAGAGATTCTCGGAGGAATTACTCAGAGCTGTACAGCCTGCGGGGAAAACAAAGCACATCTTTCCGATTGGCAATTCCTGGAGTGGTCTTTCCATGAAACACTCCTCTCTGGTTAATGAAGATTGCGCCATATGCACAGCCAAAGAGAATGATGGTGAATAACAGAAAGGAGTGAATATTTATTTATGCAGTTGCTAGGGTCTAGACTAGACAAAAGAGCCCACTCTCAAGTTTCAGTGCCCAGAAATGGCTGAAGGTGAAATCATAGGTTTCCAAAATGGTACAATTTGTAGGTGTCAATCTGAGGGCATCATTAAGATTTATTTTTTTTGATTCTGCCAGTGGAAGAACAATATAATAAAGAGTTGGAGTTTCTAAATGTCACTTAAACTTTTTTTCTTAAACTGAGCTCAATGCACCATTGCATATCCGAATCAGGTTTGGCTGTAATAAATAACATGCTTCACGAGGCCATTCCATTTGACACGTCATAGCGAGAATGGCACAAATCAGCTTCCAAATCAAAATCCAACTCAATACTGTATTCAAACCCTCCACTGTTTCCATGTGAATGCGCTCAAATTGCAATCAACTCTTTCCCATTTTATCCGGTAAGAAACGGGCCGAGGTGAGCGTGCAGTCATTGTTTGCGGTCAGGATTAATCAGCATCGATAAAATGTGGAGGGATTAATGGGACACCTCGCCGTTGCCATGGAGACACCGTCGACGCGGACACCTGTGAATTAATAACCGCCTGCCGGCGAGCAACAACAGCCGAAGCTTTAATTAGAGTATGGGGAGGGGGGAACATGATGAACGGCGAAACGTATTTTGGCATCCCTTTTAACGCACTGCTTCCATAAAATCAAAGAGAATTATCTCACAATTGAACAGGTGTCCAGGGCCTCAAAGTGCCAAGGCTATATCCTCTCAATCTTTCATGTTGTTAAAGACTTTCACAATATACTAACACCTCTGTTAAATTCCAGGTGTCTGTTTGCAGTCTGTACCTCTGATTTATTAAGGGCAAATTGAAACATAGATATCTCTGATTTCTTATCTTGTTTGCTCCTGCCTGTGTAAAGTTGATGGCTGTGTTCAAAATCTAGTGAGTTGCCTAGGAAGCATTTGAGACATGCTGTCTTCTAAGATATTTTAAAGGGATAGATAATTCTGTCATCATTTATTCACCTCATGTTGTTCCAAACCGGCATGAGTTTCTTTCTTCTGTAGAACACGCAAACAAGATTTTTGGACACAATGGAGTCCCAACAGCTTGAAGCAGTGTCTGTTTTTGGCATGATTATGAGTAAATAGTGACAGAATTTTCAATTTTAGGTGAACTATCACTTTAAGGCGTCTTTGTGAATAAGACAATCCCAGAATGCATTGAGGCAAACCAACATATTGCAGTTCTGATTTTTTTCAGAATTGCGTCACAAATTTGCAATTTTAAGAAAGAAACTTTCTTTTTTGAGCAATGAAGTCAGAATTTCTCAAATTGTGAGAATTGCGAGTTTGTATCACACAGTTCTGAGAAAAAAACATCAGAATCGTGAGAAACTGGCATTTGCAAGTAAAAAGCTTCTATCTCGAAGTTCTGACTTTATTACTCGCAATTGCGAGTTTATATCACAATTCTAAGAAAAATGTCAGAATTGCGAAATGATGTAAACTCAGATGTAAACTCGCAATTGCAAAAAAAATCTGAACAGTAAGATACAAACTCCCATTTGCAAGAAAAAAGTCAGAATTGTGAGTTTTTATCTCACAGTTCTGACTTTATTTGTCGCAATGGGGAGTTTACCTCACAGTTATGAGAAAAATGTCAGAACTGCGAGATGTAAACTCACAATTATGAGAAAAAAAGTCAGAATTGCAAGATACAAACTGGCATTTGCGAGAAAAAAAGTCATAATTGTAAGATAAAAAGGTGAAAAAAAGCTATTTCTCACAATTGCAAGTTTATATCAAAATTCAAAAAAAAAAAGTCTGATTTACGAGATGTAAACTGGCAATTGCCAAAATAAAAGTCATAACTGTATAAAAAGTCGCAAAAACACTTTTCCATTTTTTATTCAGTGGCAGAAATGAGCTTTCGCAGCTCAAGCCTCTGTTACTAGGTTTAAAATGATGATTTGGACTTAGGTGTAGGAAGAGATGCGTAAGAAAATGATCCTACTCACAAGAGCATTTTAAAGACAAAAAACAGACGAATGTCTTGAAATACAACATCTGAATAATGTCTCGAGGTATAGTAACCTGCCAGGGCTGCATCTCCACCTCGGGTGTGCATTATTTTCTAATAATTCGATGGCCCGTCGTCAGTTCCTTACATATAATGTGTGCTATGTATGTTTATGCTTATTAGAGTGTTGTGTCATTAGCTTAGCCACATGCTGACAACAAAAGCTTTTGAAATGTATGGTACGTCCTGTCTCCGTCATGTGAGAAGTTATTTGTATTTTGCTGCCAGTGTAGTGTTCAAAATTGATTATTTTTTCCTGATTTCCTTCCAGTGCTGAAGACGTGCAGTCACATTAACTGTTGTTTAGGGTATTTTAGTGTGTGATATCCTCATTTCAAGAGGAATCCACATATTTCGTATGAGGGTGAAAGATTTTCGGCCGTAGATTTCGCAGTGGTCTCAGAGCTGGTCATTTGAAATCGCTTGGTTTGAAAGCTGCTTGGTTTGCAAGCAGCTTCTGCTGTGGTGCTTCTTACAGCAATTTAGCAATTTTACTAATGTGACCACACTTTAGCTGTCTAGGTGGGTTGTATGCAGCAAGACAGTTTCTTGCTGATGTCACAAACATAATCAACAATGAATTATGTAGAATTCCCATGAAAATGCTCTAAATCTGTGCAGAACTGCGGACGTGTGAATCAGCCCATAATGAATCTGGGATTATGAGGGTTTTTGTTGAAGAGAAGCCAGTGAATGGGATTTATTTGTGGCTAGGCCACTATTGTGACAGGCTGCTTTGACGTCATGCGCGATATAGATGGAAACTTCCACCGCATCAGCCAGGAAGAGCGACAGGTGTTTCTCTGACCTCTTATCAAGAGTGAGCTGTTCTTTGTGGAGCGCAGCTGAGTTGGAACGATGTATTTTACTTTCTTTTATCTCATTTGTGAAATCTTGAGGTGCTTTTTTCTGTACTATCATTTGATTTGACTTGCCTGCTGCCCTGGACAAACCAGATAACTTGAGAGAAATAGTTTTGCCCTTTGTGAATGGAGCTAAAAACTTAATCCTTTTATTTGAGTCTTTTTTTCTAGTCGGCACTTTTGGGGATTACACATAAAAATAGAAGTTTCTGGCACATCTAGGAAAAAATACTTAAATACTTAATACTTAAAAGGGTTGTACTGTATATTAAGAGCCAAAATAGTCAAAATAGATCATAAAATTGTACATAAATATTGTACAAAACATAGCAATCATTAAATTAGTTAAATAAATGTTTTAATTTTTTAAATAAATGTTTAATTTTTATGGAAGACAAAATAAATAATTAAATTAAATTAAATTAATTAAATACATTTTTAAATAAATTGTTAAAATTTAAATCATTTGCTAAAAAGTAATTGACCTAAATTAAACTTACTGTTGTCGTAAATTAATAAAAAAAATTAACAGAAATAAAAACATTTATAATTTCTGAAAGTTTTGCACTTTCTATAGCAAACAGTAATAAAAAGTGATCATTTAGGTTAATACTGATACAAATAATAAAAGTTTGATTATTTACCCACCATGCTATAGAAAGTGTTGCACTTTCTATAGCAAATAGTAATAAAATAGTGATAATTTCTTTTAATATAAAAAATAGAAAAATTTGATTATTTACCAACAATGCTATAGAAAGTGTTGCACTTTCTATAACAAATAGTAATTAAAAATAATAATTTCATATAGCAAACAGTAATAAAAAGTGATCATTTAGGTTAATACTGATAAAAATAATAAAGGTTTGATTATTTACCCACCATGCAATACAAAAGTGTTGCACTTTTCATAGCATGTAGTAATAAAAATAGTGATAATTTCTTGTAATACTGATAAAAATAATACAAATTTGATTATTTACCCACCATGCTATAGAAAGTGTTGCACTTTCTATAGCAAATAGTAATTAAAAATAGTGATAATTTCTTGTAATACTGATAAATATAGTAAAAATTTGATTATTTACCCTCAGTGCAATAGAAAGTCTTGCTAAATAGTAATAAAAATAGTGATCCTTTAACTTAATACTGATAAAAATAGTAAAATAAAAAAATAGTGATAATTTCGTGTAAATGGTAAAATTTGATTTACCAACCATGCTACAGAAAGTGTTTCTGTAGCAAATAGTAATAATAATAGTGACAATTTCTTTTAATACTGTTAAAAAAAAATGTAAAAATGTGATTATTTGCCCATAATGCTATGAAAAATGTAGCACTTTCTAAAGCAAATAATACTAAAAAATAGTGATAATAAAAAATAGTAAAAAATCTGATTATTTACCCACAATGCATAGAAAGTGTTGCATGTTCTATAGCAAATAGTAATAAAAATAGTGATAATTTCGATCAATATTGATAAAAATAGTAAAATAAAAAAAATTGTGATAATTTCGTTTAATACTGATAAAAATAGTAGAAATAAAAAAATAGTGATAATTTCGATCAATATTGATAAAAATAGTAAAATAAAAAAATTGTGATAATTTCATTTAACACTGATAAAAATAGTAAAAAAATTGTGATAATATCGTATACTAATAAAAATAGTAAAAAAAAATTGATTATTTACCCATTATGCTACTGAAAGTGTTGCACTTTCTATAGCAAATAGTAATAAAAAATAGTGATCATTTCATTTAATACTGATAAAAATAGTAAAAATTGTATTATATACCCTCAGTGGTATAGAAAGCATTGCTAAATAGTAATAAAAATAGTGATCATTTGTCCTAAAACTCATAAAGAAAAAAGAAAATTAGTCATAATTTCTCGTAATACATGATAAAAATAGTAAAAAATGTTATTTACCCACAAATAGTAATTGTGATAATTTTATTTAATACTGATAAAAATAGTAAAATAAAAAATTGTGATAATTTCATGTGTACTGATAAATGTAAAAACATTAAATAAAAATAAAAACATTTATAATTTCTGAAAGTGTTGCACTTTCTATAGCAAACTAATAAAAAGTGATCATTTGGTTTAATATTGAAAAAAATAGTAAATAATTTCATTATTTACCCACCATAAAATAGAAAGTGTTGCACTTTTTATAGCGAATAGTAATAAAGAATAGTGATCATTTTGTTTAGTGTGGATAAAAATTGTACAAATTTGCTTATTTACCCACATGCTACAGAAAGTGTTGCATAATTAATGAATAGTTAATCAACTGAATATCACTTTCACTACTGATCTAAAAACAAAGACCTTTTTTAATACTTTTCACTATTGGACACAATCATTTTATCAGGTTCATTTTATATCAGATGAACAATAACATGGAAATGGTTGTTTCTAACACTTTATAAAAACTAATGGCACAACAAACTGCGCCACACTTGTGCAAAATGACTTCTTATTCATTACACAACACTGCAGAAATCACCAGGAGGAGGCAATACAATGAATCAGCATGAAGTTGTGATTATTACCGCTATGATCATAAACAGCATGACACCCTGACATTTCCTTTTCTATGGAAAACACCGAAGCAGCTCATAGCTCACAGCTGTGCACAGTGAGCGCAAACGGTGACACACAACCTCCTCTGGTGAGCACAACTACTGTCATGTTCCAGGAAAATTGGTTTTATTGGAGTCCCTGCAGCTGTTACGTTCAATGGCGTGAAAACAATAACATACGCTATAGCGTCAGCGATGACCCAACATGCTGTCGATACCCATTCAATTCAATAATAACCCAGATCCAAAGATATACAGAAAACAAGACGCACTCAAGTTCATATTAGCTGTTGGCAAAAACTTAATCGTGATGTGTAAATGCAAATGGGGTTTGGGATTTGATGTCAGCGGCTAATACTAGCAGTTATTTAGCGTAGAGAGAGAGAGAGAGAAAAATTAATTTCCCCCAAATTGCTGCTGTATGTGAATAAAAATAGTCCATTCAAATGAAAAGGTGGCTGTGAGGGGAAACGCTCATTATTTGCTGAAAGGATGGGAGATGTTTGCTTCTCCGCGTCATTATTTTGCTGTTGTACGGAGGCTAATTTCTTCTCTGCCCGTCTGTGATATGAATGTGTGTGTGTGTTGTTGTGAAGAGTGTGGTTGTTCTCGATGCCGAGAGAGTGATTAACACAACAAAGACGGCGTTAGCGGGAGATGCTCTCAGGTGAGCAATCATAGCAGTTCCTCAGGCCCATGGTGACTTACCATGGATACTTAACCTAAAAATGAACATTTTGTCATCATTTACTCACCCTCAAGTTGTTTCAACCCTGTATGACTTTCTTTCTTCTGTTGAACATCGAAGAAGATATTCTGAAAGAAGTGTGAAACCAAAGTCAATGGCTACCAGAAACAGTTTGCTTACCAACATTCGTCAAAATGTCCTCTTTTGTGTTCAGCAAAAGAAAGAAACTCATACAGGTTTGGAACAACCTGCACAAGGATGAGTAAATGATGACAGAATTTTCATTTTTGGCTGAACTATCTCTTTAAGTCTACATCTTACTTTACCTGATCCGAAAAAGGTCAACATATAGTTTGTGTAGTTTATATAGGTCATACTTTGCACAATATGTGGGTGTTTAAACTGCATTTATGTCTCCGGGGGTTGATTCTTATTAAAACTAACATTTCCTTTTTTTATTTTAGTTATATAAAGGTCACTTTAAAGCTGTCTTTACCATGCCTTTTACTGTTTTACCCTGTCTTTGGTTGTAAATATGAAAATCTATTTATCTGTGATGAATGAAAAGTGAAATAAACCTTAACCATTTCATTGTTTAGCATTATTAATAATTATTGATATCAGTTTTATAAAATTACAATTTGCGTCACTTAATTGTGGAGTCATTTACACCATGACCAGCAGTTCACCACTAATAACATGCATGGTTGCTTATTTTGCTGATTATTGCTGCTGAAAATGGTCAATTATTGTCATGTTTTGGGCTGTACTAATCATTCAGACCACATTTGGAGTACTACAGACTGCCAAAAGTAATAACAAATCAAGAAGAGTGCAAAAAACAGAGGAACAAAATGTGTTTGTGGTTGGCCAAACTGAACCAGGATTCCCAAAGCAAGAATCTTGACAACATTCGTATTTGTTCTTATCATTTTCTGTCAGGTAGGTGAAATATTAGGCTAATAAATTAATTAATACTGCTTGTACGTATCTTTACCATCTATTTACCTCAGTTTGCCCTTTCCTGCTTACAAAGTTCTTCTCTATATGATTTAGCAACTTCCACAAGTTTTTTTCCATAGTTTAGACAACATAAATTAGCAGAAAAACTCATTTGGTAATAGGCCTAACCGTGCAATCAATGCTGTTGTTTACATCCGAGTATCTCCAATATGGCTGTGCATCGGGTAACTGTAACTTAAGTGCAAACCCACTAACAACATGCATTAAAAGGTAAAACTGTTTGCACTACAAACCAGTGTGTTCATAATTAAGAAAATATACTAAAATAATATGGTAAGAAACACCAATTTGCAATATCAAGCAGCAAAGCTGGCTGTTTTATACAGCTAAAAATAGCTGGATGTGGACAAGCCCGAAAACCAGACCCATATGTGACCCTGGACCACAAAACCAGTCTTAAGTCGCTGGGGTATATTTGTAGCAATAGCCAAAATTACATTGTATGGGTCAAAATTATTGATTTTTCTTTTATGTCAAAAATCATTAGGAAATTAAGTAAAGATCATGTTACATTAAGATTTTTTGTAAAATTCCTACTACCAAAATATAATTTTTGATTAGTAATATGCATTGTTAAGAACTTAATTTGGACAACTTTAAAGGTGATTTTTTCAGTATTTTGATTTTTTTTGCACCCTTATATTCCAGATTTTCAAATAGATGTATCTCGGCCAAATATTGTCCTATCCTTACAAACTATACATCAATAGAAAGCTTATTTATTGAGCTTCCATATGATGTATACATCTCAGTTTTGTAAAATTTAACCTTATGACTGGTTTTGTGGTCCAGGGTCACATACATAATTTACAAATGTCTGCACCGCTCTTATGAGAAGAATTGGATACTAAATGAAATAACAGATTTCTTCATTCTGCCATTCTGTAACCTTTTTCTACAGATCTGTGATGCTAATGTTTTTGATAGCGTTGATAACGTTTCTAACTTATATTTTTGTATGTTTATCTTACAGAATGTGGTGTCCTGTCAGCGGGTTTTTTATTTCTGTTAAGTATAAGTGCCAGGGATCATGCAGTGTTGCCAGGTATTCCTATGAAAACAAAACGAAAAATAAATAAAAAATAAACCGAAATGAGTTCAAATCGTTTGTTAATAAGATAAGATAAAAACACCTCTAACTCTAAACGGCAGCTTCCCACTTTATTAACTTCTAAAGTGTCAAATGAATTGGCAAAGACGAGTCCAAACCTGCTTATTATAACATGATCTGGCAACACTGCGAGGCGGCGCCAGCGCCCTCGCTCACAACTTCCTCTCAAGCAAACCTTTCATTTCGCCATTCCAAGCGGACATTAAACGTTCTTGCAAACTGTCTAACCTTAACTATACATGCAGAAACTCATATGAGGAGTTTTAAACAGCAAATTTATCATTCATAGAACAATTTTTATTTTTGAACTTGAGAAAATGGAAAGGAGGGAAGACAACAACAACAAAAACAACACAAAGACAGTAAGTAAGTAATGTTTTTTTTTATCAATGCTGTGTCGTTCAGTGTTTTTCCCCTCACTTTTAAACTTAACCCCTTTACAAGTTTTGTTACTGAAAATGTTGTATTATCAAAGTAAAATAAAAATAAGCTAAATAAGTTAACATGTAAGTTAAGTTAAGTTAAGTTTAAATCCTTCACTCATTGAGGAATCCATGGTTAAAATTCGCTTTTTTAATTAATTATAAATGATATAAATACATAAGATGCTTGTTTATGTGTATATAAGTATATATTTATATAAAAAATATATGTTTTTATATATTTAGTGTTTACACAACGTGTCATCTCTCCTCCAAGTACTCTTTTTTTTTATTAGAATTCAATTAACAAACATACAAACATCACAGTTCGTAAACAAAAAGTACACAGAAGTAAAAATAATAATAATAAAAAAATAAATAAAAAATAAAAATAAATAAATAAATAAATAAAGCCATCAAAGCCATCAGTTACAAGATGTGAAAATTAAAAACAGACATACAAACTTTATTATTGTAAAATCTACAATTATTTTCCTATTTTCAATTGAAAAATTTGGAATATATATATCAGTTGCTGACATAGCTTTCTTATTTTTTACCCATTTAAGAGACTCAAAATATAATTCATATTCAGTATGGAAAAATTTAAAGCATGGTCTTGATTTAGAAAATTTAGCTTTATGAATATGGAACTTACCTAATAAAATGAAAATATTAACAATATTACATAAACTTCTATCTCTACAATCAAAATATGTAATAATCTGTTTCCCTTCTAGAATTATTGAATGTTTTGTTTTAAATGCCAGATAACTTTCCACACTTTTCCAAAATGTCATGCAAAATGAACAACTATAAAAAAGATGAATTAACGATTCTTGTTCGGTCTTGCAGAAACTACAAAGATTACCAACCGGTTTAAATTTTGAAATAAACATGTTTGTGGGATATATATTGTGTAAAATTTTCAAATGTAATTCCCTAACTTTATTTATGATACAAAATCTAAAAGGAACAAGCCACGCCTTGTGCCAATTAATCTCAGAAAAATGAGAATTCCAGAAAAATTTTCCTTAAAAAATATTTTCTGATATGCTTATTAGTACAATTTCTACTCATAATATCCATACCATTTATATAAAGAGTAAAATTAAAATCAAGAATTTCGTTTTGTTTTTTATAACCTTTCATTAGTTCTAATATGCCATTAGGTATAGACTTGAAAACCGAGTTATATTCTTTAAACGTTATTGGGAATGCTTTCTCTCTGAGAAAAGATTCATAGTTAAGTAATTGATTATTATCATCAAAAAGGTCTTTAAAAAAAATAATATTTCTATCGATCCATTTCTGCAAATAAAGTGACTTGTTCCCTTTAGTGATGCATTCATTATTTCAAAAGATGGACTTGTGTGGAGAAAAGTTGTGCTCTCCTCCAAGTACTCCTGGCTGCAGACTGTAGCGCGGTGACGTCAGGTCCCTACGTCACGTATGTGTTTACCGCGCATGCGCAGTGTGACGTATGGTATGCCTGTGTAATTTGCATTGCGTGGTGACGTTAGGCGTTTTCGCGTCGTGTGTGACGTAACGCGTCATTAAATCGCATGCGCATCCTTAACATAATACTCTTATAAAATGTAAAAGTATTAAAAAAACCTAAGGTGAAAAAAAAGAAGGGGAAAAAACTGTAATATGTAGTACAGCACAAATCCATGATTTTAACCATGTCTGAGGTAAAATTATATGGAATTACAGAGTTTATTCTGTAATATTTGTGTAGTATTATATACAAGGTATTAACATTGTTGCACTTTATTTCACTGTGTATATTGTAACATTACTCTGCACCTTATATGTTTCTTATTTTAACCTTTCCTCTGTCATGATTCTTGTTTATTTAGTATAATTATGGACATTTTTCTGTTGCTTTGGCAATTCTGCCTGTGGAATATTTAAGCCAATAAAGTAGTATTAAGTTAAATTGACTACATACAGTATATTTTCAGTGTCTACATCGCATTTTATGAATGGTGCCTCCAAAAAACCAAACTGATAACAGTGATCTTTTATTGCAAACAACAAAACAAAATATAATTGTATATACTGTGACGAGTCGGCTGCCTCCCCCCTAAATATCATCACCACCCCGTCCCTTATTCGCCGCCCTTCTCCAGGCTCCCGACGGGAGTGGGTGTGTATGGGAGAGGAGGGGCGCGAAAACATCCCGGGCTGGCGGCGTGTGATGAGGAGCACGTGAACTGAAAGAAGCCTCATCACCGCCGCTGTTTAAATGCCGAGCGCGCCTCTCCTCAGGAGACCGGTCTCTCCCTCTCCCTTGGACACGTTTTTGCCGTTTTTTTGTATAAATACTTTGGAAAGTGACTTAAATAGACATGACTTTGTTATAATCAAATGAGATTTTCTAGTGACAAGTAATATTTGTAAGCAGCTTTTTAACTGGAAATAACTTCAATTTATTGCAACAGTAAAATTAGATTTTGGCTAGCAAACAAGTTCACACAGGCAACACAGGGTCACAAGTTAACACAGGTAAATTCAAAGAATCATAGACTGAAGCTGCCTTCTGCCACAGTGTAAATAGGGGCTAGTACATATACCAGTGTGGTTGAATAGCTCACTGTGATTGCATCTGCCATATAATACTATGTGCAGTCTATTACATATAGGTTAAAATCCTGTGTCAAGCTTTTTAGCTATTTCATTTTTGTATGATCAAATATTAGCAGACACCCATTATATAATGGTGCTACACAATGTGTAATTTGTAGGTCTAAATATCTAAATATATTTGTAAATTAAAGTAGTACTTAAGGTAAGGTAAAAGGTTTGTAAGGTAAAAGCACACTCCGAAAATTGATCTAAGTTTGTAATTAGAGGGATTTCTCATTAAAAAAAAACATAAGTTGGGCCTAATTGGTACCACAGTGAGTAATAGTGAAAAAAGACAATGTTTTCCTTTAAAAACATATAAGATATCTTTACAAAGACATGCATGAAGCTTAAATATATTGTGGACTAAGCATCATAGTAATTTTTATTGTGCCCACTTTTAAGAAATGTTTTTTTTTTTTAGTTTTTTTTTCATTCAAGAGAAGCTTGTGTTGACTGTAGTTTGCATGCGTTTTGTGGCACTGTACCATTTAAGCCTATCTTTAAAAAAAAGTGAATTTTTACATAAGTGGGGCTAACTCAACATTGCTAAATGTGATTTGTATACAGTCGTGGCCAAAAGTTTTGAGAATGACACAAATATTAGTTTTCACAAAGTTTGCTGCTAAACTGCTTTTAGATCTTTGTTTCAGTTGTTTCTGTGATGTACTGAAATATAATTACAAGCACTTCATACGTTTCAAAGGCTTTTATCGATAATTACATGACATTTATGCAAAAAGTCAGTATTTGCAGTGTTGGCCCTTCTTTTTCAGGACCTCTGCAATTCGACTGGGCATGCTCTCAATCAACTTCTGGGCCAAATCCTGACTGATAGCAACCCATTCTTTCATAATCACTTCTTGGAGTTTGTCAGAATTAGTGGGGTTTTGTTTGTCCACCCGCCTCTTGAGGATTGACCACAAGTTCTCAATGGGATTAAGATCTGGGGAGTTTCCAGGCCATGGATCCAAAATTTCAACGTTTTGGTCCCCGAGCCACTTAGTTATCACTTTTGCCTTATGGCACGGTGCTCCATCGTGCTGGAAAATGCATTGTTCTTCACCAAACTGTTGTTGGATTGTTGGAAGAAGTTGCTGTTGGAGGGTGTTTTGGTACCATTCTTTATTCATGGCTGTGTTTTTGGGCAAAATTGTGAGTGAGCCCACTCCCTTGGATGAGAAGCAACCGCACACATGAATGGTCTCAGGATGCTTTACTGTTGGCATGACACAGGACTGATGGTAGCGCTCACCTTTTCTTCTCCGGACAAGCCTTTTCCAGATGCCCCAAACAATCGGAAAGAGGCTTCATCTGAGAATATGACTTTGCCCCAGTCCTCAGCAGTCCATTCACCATACTTTCTGCAGAAGATCAATCTGTCCCTGATGTTTTTTTTGGAGAGAAGTGGCTTCTTTGCTGCCCTTCTTGACACCAGGCCATCTTCCAAAAGTCTTGGCCTCACTGTGCGTGCAGATGCGCTCACACCTGCCTGCTGCCATTCCTGAGCAAGCTCTGCACTGGTGGCACTCCGATCCTGCAGCTGAATCCTCTTTAGGAGACGATCCTGACGCTTGCTATCCTTGCCTGTGAAGCCATTTTTATGCAACGCAATGATGGCTGCACGCGTTTCTTTGCAGGTCACCATGGTTAACAATGGAAGAACAATGATTTCAAGCATCACCCTCCTTTTAACATGTCAAGTCTGCCATTCGAACCCAATCAGCCTGACATAATGATCTCCAGCCTTGTGCTCGTCAACATTCTCACCTGAGTTAACAAGACGATTACTGAAATGATCTCAGCAGGTCCTTTAATGACAGCAATGAAATGCAGTGGAAAGTTTTTTTTGGGATTAAGTTAATTTTCATGGCAAATAAGGACTATGCAATTCATCTGATCACTCTTCATAACATTCTGGAGTATATGCAAATTGCTATTATAAAAACTTAAGCAGCAACTTTTCCAATTTCCAATATTTATGTAATTCTCAAAACTTTTGGCCCACGCCTGTACAATAAAAAAAGCCAGGGAATTAACAAATCACTGAATTGGTTAAAATCATAATTTGCATAAAATTTGTTTTTCCCTTTTTTATTTGACTTTAAACCTGAAAGTGGGCTTAAAGGGTACATGGGCTTAATGGGTACATTTACCCAAGTATTTACATGCAGCTTGTTGTCTACAGAAAAGGCTATATTTTATATACTGTTTACTTAAAAAAAAAAAAAAAAAAAAAAAAGCTATCGAACGCAAATCACAATTTAACACGTTTACAAAGTAACATTTATAAGTAGCGTTTCAATTAGAATTTACATTTCTTTCACTACAATCAAAAAATCAAGTCACATGTTCCCAAAGTATTTATACTAGAAAAACAACGTGGAAATAAGGTCAAGTTTTATATTAATTAAATGAGCTTGTCTCTGAAGAAAATGTATCATGTTTTTACTATAGTAAATATAGTTTAACGATAGCATTTTCTAATGAAACCACAGTAGACACACATTTACTGTTGTCCGGGACTCCATGAAATGTACTTTATCATCATAAACCATAAATTGTAATATACTTTTACTATAATATTCGTTTTCATAACAGTAACACAGGTCACAAGTTAACACGGGCACATTTCTTTGATTCAGCCAGCTGCATATCACCGAGAATAAAATTCTGACTTTAATCAAAGTCCCTTTAAAAGGCAAGTCATGTCACTCGGCGGCCATCTTTGAAACGCTACTCGGGCAGGCAAGTGCAGCTCCTATCTCTTTGAATGGGGAAACATCAATTTCTCCAAAACTGTTCATCAAGCTTACGATTAAATTTCATATTTTAAATCTCCAAAGAGATCCAACATGAACTGCCTCATAAATATGGTTCCTTAAGCTCCAATAACGTTTAAAAACGTTTATTTTTTTTCCGGCTAGATGAGCCAGTGCGCATGCGCAGTACTGAGCGCATGTCTTAAAGCGCCGATTGTTTCTATAGCAACCGGGACTTCTAACGGCAGCTGCAGTGACGTGCTGACTTTACTAATCAACGATTGGCTCTTTCACTAAGAAGGCGGGGCTTCGCGGCCATAATGAACGTTGCATTTTTCCCCATTCAAAACTATACGATTGACATGTCTTGGGTATTCTATGGTAGCTCAGTGCGTTCATTGCTGTCGCTTCATAGAGTGACTATTTTTAGCGTATGTTCGAAACAGTGCCAAACAGATATATGTGACCCTGGACCACAAAACCAGTCATAAGGTAAAATTTTACAAACCTGAGATGTATACATCATATGAAAGATCAATAAATAAGCTTTCTATTGATATATGTTTTGTTAGGATTGGACAGTATTTGGTTGAGATACATCTATTTGAAATCTGGAATCTGAGGGTGCAAAAAAATCAAAATACTGAGAAAATCACCATTAAAGTTGTCCAAATTAAGTTCTTAGCCATGCATATTACTAATCAAAAGTTAGATTTTGATATATTTATAGTAGGAATTTTACACAAAATCTTCATGGAACATGATCTTTACTTAATTTGCTAATGATTTTTGGCATAAAAGAAAAATCAATAATTTTGACCCATACTATGTATTTTTGGCTATTGCTACAAATATACCCCAGCGACTTAAGACTGGTTTTGTGGTCCAGGGTCACATATTTGTTTATTTTTCGTATTTCAGCCGCTACGGGCAATCATGCCAATAATTTGTCATCTTTACAAGAATATCAAAAACATGTAATGAGCAAGTGTGCGTTTATTAGACAGCCTAATATCACGTCAGTTTGTGCTTTCAAAATCGGCGAATCTGCAGCGTTCGGTCCATCACATCTGGCGCGGAGGACCTGAATCTGGAAGTTGTCACCGGATAACACGGTAAACCGTAACAGGCGGCACTGAACTGAATGAAACTCGCAAGTTTTGCTGATTATTGCTGATGAAAATGGTCAATTATTGTCATATTTTAGGCTGTACTAATTGGTTGGACCAGGAAAAACATTTGGAGTACTATAGACCAGTCATTCCCAAAGGCGGGGTCCCGACCCACAAGTGGGTCGCGGGAGATTTTGTATGGGTCGCCAAGTCGAGCACTATTTTTCAGTGCGCTATATACTCTTGATTAAAATTTATATGTGTAGTTCACCTATAAGCCGCACGAGGGAGCTCGTCGTTTTCTTCTGCTTTCTTTTTTTGTTGTTGTTCTTTAGCTGCGCTCTGCATCGCCTGTTTCATACTCCGTCTGCAGTGCGTATGCGTTGCGTATTTCCCCCCCACCCATGTTAATGGATTAGAGCGTTCACACTGCACGCGGTTGCTGTCCGGCAGTGCGTCTCAGAAGCAGTGCGTTTGCAGCAGAGCAGCGATAGTTTCGGCAGTCTATTTTTTGCTGTGCTGCAAGCGCTGAATTAAAGTGACAGCGCATTGTTCGCTGTAAAAATGTATTGACACGAAAATGTCCCATAAATGCATATAAATGAAGTCCACTGTTTCACAGTCAATACGTGGCTTTTTGGCTAGGTTTAAAATAAGGAAAAGTGCAGTTTTAAAGAAAAAGGCAACATAATACGTGCACTTGTCCAGGTAGAAAAGTTCTTTTAAGGATTGTTTTTAACAAAGATTTAATGCGAAAGAAAAGCATGAGAGCCGACTGTTTCTGTCTGTGGTAAGTTTTAATTAAAATATTTTTGAAAGTCCAATTTCAATTAGAAAAGGAAGCTAAAGCTTCCCTATGTTGTGTTTAAATGTGTTGCAACTTGCTTGAGCAACTTAATATACAAATCTAGAAGTCAAGTGCATTGAATAATACGTTGTTTTTATTGAATTTAAACGTGAATATGTCTGTTATTGTATTAGTTTACTGTGATAAAAGACGATCACAATGCTGAAAAAGCACTTTTGGATTTGAAATCAAAATAACGGATAAATATTGTGTTTGTGGTAAACAGCATTTTCTGCAAATCTGCATTTTACTTAAATAAAAAAAAATGTGCTTTGTCAAATATCTGTATCTTTTTTAAATAGTTAAGTGGAAGCATGACCTTAAAAATGGTCATACATATTTTGTTAATGCATAAATTATCTTCGTGATATATGAACTATATGGGCCTAATGTTTATTGGGTCACAAGGATTTATCGACTTTAAAATGTGGGTCCCCAGAAAAAAAGTTTGGGAAACACTGCTATAGACTGCCAAAGGTTATAACAAATCAAAGAGAAGACTGCAAAAAACTGTCTGAGGCACAAAAGGCGTTTGTGGTTGACCAAACTGAACCAGGATTTCCAGGGCAAGGATCTTGACAACCTTAGCGTTTGTTCTTATCATTTCCAGTCAGGTACGTGAAATATTAGGCTAATATCTTAATTAATACTGCTTGTATGTATCTTTACCACCTATTTACTTCATTTTGTCAAAATATTGTGCCTTTTCCTGCTTACTAAGTCTATCTCTATTTGATTTAGCAGCTTCCACAGTTTTTTCCTGTGGTTTAGACAGCATAAATTAGCAGAACAGCATATTGAGTAGTACATTAAAATTGTAACGTAAGTGCAAACCCTCTATAGAAACGATTTCTCACGATTACAGTAACTGACTTTATTTTCCGTATTTTCTCTTAAACAGGAGTTTGGCTGTTGAGCAAACCTGAGTTCAAACAAGTTTAATGTACCGATGTTCTCCTACAACGTCAGCTTGGTCCCTGGAGCAGGCTTTTCCCAAGAGCATCAGTGAAAAAAAGTTTTCCTGTTAAATGGAAACCAGTAACGCTTGAAGCCACAGGTGCATTTTTCATCTCGCTAACAAGAGGAATCTGCACTCGGCTCATATAGCACGTAAAAACATCACAACACACCGCACAAGAGCTTCACCTCTGCACGCTCATGGGAGAGGAACATGTCGGCTTCAAGCTTTCTGCTGAGATCCTCTCATCAACCTCTGATTTCCTGTCTCTTTCCTTTCTCTCTAAATCCCTGCAGTCCGACTATTTGCTCAATCGATTTCTCACTGTCACTCAAGTCGGCCTCCCAGATGGTTCTGCAGGCAGCAGGCCCAGATCAGTCTAAAGCACCGTGGCTGTCATATATGAGGTGAGTGTTCCTCTTGTGCTGTTTTCTACTGCATTATTTTTTTTTGTTACGGTGTAAGGTGAACATACGTCTCTTATGTTCACCAAGGCTTCATTTATTTGATCAAAAATACAGTAAAACAGTAATATTGTGAATTATTATTATTATTATAAATTAAAATAACTGTTTTCTATTTGGATATATTTTAAAATGTAATTTATTCTTGTGACGTAAAGCTGAATTTTCAGCATCAATACTACTTCAGTGTCACGTGATCCTTTAGAAATCAATCTAATATGCTGATTTGCTGCTCAAGAATAATTTCAGAACCATTTTCATGTATGTAAAGACCATAACCAGCATAAAAATGTTTACATTTTAAGTATTTCTATTTAGAATAATCAGACAATCAATGACCATTTCGTGAAATTTTACATTTGGTACCTTTCAGTTTTAAATAATTTTTTTAGCAATGTGTACACTATCAGTCAAAAGTTTTGGAACCGTAAGATTTTTAATGTTATTCTAAAGGAGTCTCTTCTGCTCACCAAGCTTTCTTCTGCATTTATTTGATCTAAAGTACTGCAAAAATTAAAATTTTGAAATATTTTTTACTATTTAAAATAACTGTTTTCTGTTTTAATATATTTTAAAATGTAATTTATTCCTGTGATCAAAGCTGAATTTTCAGCTCTAGTCTTCAGTGTCCCATGATCCTTCAGAAATCAATCTAATATGCTGATTTGCTGTTCAAGAAACATTTATTATTATTTTTATCAATATTTAAAACGGTATTTTTTTTCAGCATTCTTTGATTAATCCAAATTAAAAATTAAGATCAGTGTTTATCTGAAATAAAATGCGTTTGTGACATTATACACTATACTATTCAAAAGCTTGCAGTAAGTTTTAGTATAATTTTTTTAAGAAAGAAATGATAGAAATTAATACTTTTATTTAGCAAGGATGCTTTAAATTGATCAAAAGTGATGATGAAGACATTTACAACGTTACCAAATATTTCTATTTCAGATAAATGCTGTTCTTCTAAACTGTCTATGCATCAAAGAAACCTGAAAAAATTCTACTCAGCTGTTTTCAACATAATAATAATAATAAATGTTTTTTGAGCAGCAAATCAGAATATTAGAGTGATTTCTGAAGGATCATGTGACTGGAGAAATAATGCTAAAAATTCAGCTTTGAAATCACAGGAATAAATTACATTTTAAAATATATCCAAAGAGAAAATGGTTATTTTAAACAGTAAAAATATTCAACAATGTTACTGTTTTTGCTCTACTTTAAATCAAATAAATGCAGGCTTGGTGAGCAGAAGAAACTTCTTAAGAAAAAATCGTACTGTTCAAAAACTTTTGACTGGAAGTGTATATAAACAAGAATGTGTTTTCACTAATTCAGCTAAAATATTCAGTGAAAATCTTATATCTTAAAATATTCTCTTATAAAATGATCTAGTTTAGTTTTATTTGTCCTCCTGTGGATATGGTAATTTATCACTTTGACCTCACATTTTACTTTTTTTATTAGTCAAGGTGAACTTTTCGGTTAGTTTTTGGCTCCGATGTGTTTTAATCTCCCTCTTATCATAGCTTCCCTCTTGTGTCGTCCGTAATCTCGCTTTGAAATCTCACATCCCGTTTTAGCAACTTTTGGGCCGCTGTGAGCGGATTAGCTTTATTTCAGATTCCCTCTGTTGGCGGCTTAAAATCCCCGCTGGCAGCTGTATTGATTTCCATTCCATTAAGGAAACTCTCTGTGATTTCCTGCCAGTGACCAATAACAGCTCGGCTTTTCATCACGCACGACACAAAGAAAAGATCTGTTTGCTTTGCCCCTTGTAGTGATTCCTCAAGCCTCAGGTGAAATCTGATGACGTGTGATGAGCTCTCACAGCTGGGCTTTTAAGGTAAGTCCTGAGATGTTGTTTCCCCTGTGCTCACCTGCCCTCGTTGCTTCTTTGACATTCTTCTGTGCTTTGATTTTCCTTCATCTTTACTTCTCTTCTTCCCTGCCTCCTTTGGGACAGCATGGTACAAAGCTTTGAAAACACTGGTACTGTTTCCAGTCATGCCATTTTTGGTTGAACTGTCATGCTCATGTTATCAAAAAAGACACAAAGGCACCTTAAAGTAGAAGTTCACTTCCGGAATGAACCCCCATTTCATCCAAGATGTTCATGTCTTTTTTTCTTCAGTCAAAAAGAATATTAGGTTTTGAGGAAAACATTCCAGGATTTTTCTCCATATAGTGGACTTTAATGGGGATCAACAGGTTTGAAGGTCCAAATTACAGTTTCAGTGCAAAATGACTGATCGTTTCACTAGATGAGACCCTTATTCCTCGGCTGGGATCGTGTAGAGCCCTTTGAAGCTGCATTGAAACCGAAATTTGGACCTTCAACCTGTTGAACCCCATTGAAGTCCACTATATGGAGAAAAATCCTGCAATGTTATTTTTCAAAAACCTTAATTTATTTTCGACTGAAGAAAAAAAGACATAAACATCTTGGACGACATGGGGGTGAGTGAATTATCCGGAAATTTTCATTAGGGAAGTGAGCTAATTCTTTAAACGTATCCTATAAATAGTCCAAATGACATTCTGAAGCCATATAACCAATATAGACCAATATTTAAGTTGTTATTCGCTGAATACGTTTCCCTCTTCTGGGCTTTTAACTTGAGAACCGCTGCGACTATTAATTATAATATTTTTCATGAACGGATCATTCAGACTGGTATTGCTAACCAAATCAAATGATTGGCTGAAATGCCAAATGAATCTGACTCAAGAAAACGTTTCTGTTTTAGTTGAATTCAGGTGAATAACAAAATTTTGGTAGACTTGAAGTATCGTTTTGAAAGTTTTGTTCCAGGGATTTGTTTCAGGATTTGAGGAAACACATTGAGATCAGTGGAAAATCTCAACAGGGATCACAGAGACATGAACAAAGATAGAAAAACTCTTCAGTTCATCTGACCTGATAATAATAGGTCCATTTAAACATCCTTCACTGACCAGGATGAGACCTGTCACTCCATTACATAATGATCTGTAAACAACAGTATTATTATTTGTGACCCTGGATCACATAACCAGTCATAAGGGTCAATTTTTTGAAATTAAGATGTATGCATACTCTGAAAGCCAAATAAAGGTTTCAATTGATGTATGGTTTGTTAGGATAGGACAATATTTGGCCAAGATATGACTATTAGAAAATCTGGAATCTGAGGGTGCAAAAATTTTTTTAAATATTGAGAAAATAGCTTTTAAAGTTGTCCAAATAAACTTCTTAGCAATGCATATTACAACCTAAAATTAAGTTCTCGTTCATAGGTTCACTCAACGCTGCGTAAGAGCTTACGCATTGGGAACACCCCCAGGTGTGACGATTGTCTGAAGCCCTATAGAATCACGCCAATTTATTGGCTGATGGCGCGAAGCTCCACCTCACGTCTTACGTGACCAACCTAGATAGCGCGCGCCATCTTATCCCTCAGATTATCCTCTCTTCAGAAGCGTTCGCTTCTCTCGGTTTTTCTGAAAGCCCAATTTCGACGACTTTGTGGAATTTAGCATTCACTTCAGCGACCGCATTAGTGGAAGAATATTCTCCTAGCGGTGAGTGAAAATGGATTTTCGTCATTGCCATCCTCCGTGCTCTCGCCTCATTTCGAGTGATGATCAGCATGGTAAGTGCGTCAAATGCATGGGCCTTGCCCATGCGCGCGACGCTATTTGTGGCAATTCTGCATGCAAATGCTGTGAGAACTTTACTTTGAAAACCTTGCGCGCTAGACTCACGGTTTTTGATAATGAATCCGCCGCTTCCTCCCGCCGTGCAGCTCCGGAGGCCTCCTCCCTCCGTGAAGCCGCAGCCTGGAGTTCGGATGTTGAGCTCGAGGCGATGGAGAGCGAGCAGTTTTCACTTTCTCTTCCTCCATTGCCCGAGCCTGTCGCGCGGTTTCTCCTGTAGTATTTTCTCGCGGCTGTCTTGCGCCCAGCCCGGAGGCACGAGATTTCGTTTCCTTCGGTTTGGTAGACATTTTATTTACCGCGGCTTCCGACTCTGTGGACTTCGGATCCGCGGCGCCCGACGCTCTCCCGCCTAGCGGCCAGGAGGCGCGGCCCTCCCCAGCCTATTCTGAGCTGGTTGACGTGTTGACGCGGGCTACGGAGAAATTGAGCTTAGATTGGCTGGATGAACCTTGAGAGTCTCAGTCATCTAAGCTTGATGAGCGTTTTCTTTGTAGCTCTGGGGCGCGTCCAGTGAGACGTAAGCTGCCTTTTTTTCCTGACCTGCATCAGGAAATTTCCAGGTCATGGAAGCAGCCTTTTTCTTCCCGTCTCACTAATGCAGCGGCCGCTGACTTCACCAACCTTGTGGGTTCTGTGGAGCAGGGTTATGCTGCAGTCCCTGCTGTTGAGGACACTTTGGCCGCGCATCTCTCGCCTAACTCCGCCCCCTCTTGGAAGTCCCGCCCTCTCCTTCCCTCTAAGCCGTGTAGGACCACTTCCGCTTTAATCGGTAAGTCCTACATGGCGGCGGGACAGGCAGGTGCAGCTCTTCACACCATGGCCATTCTTCAGGCCTATCAGGCGGAGGTTTTGAAGGAAATGGACGAAGGAGATGGCGTGACTCCCGAAGCAGTTAAGGAGCTTCGCAGAGCTACCGACCTAGCTCTTCGTGCTACTAAGCACACAGCTCGTGCGGTTGGACGCAACATGGCGGGCTTAATGGCGGCTGAGCGCCACTTGTGGCTGAATCTCACAGAGATTAGGGAGAAAGAGAAGGCTTTCCTTCTCGATGCCCCTATCTCTAGCTCTGGCTTATTCGGCGACGTGGTTTCCACCATCGTGGATAAGTTCAGGGCTGTTAAGATGCAGTCAGCTGCGTTTAAGCAGTTCATGCCACGGCTTACGCGCGAGTCGGCTAGCGCTTCATCCTCCTGGGAACGTCCGGCCCCCGGGGAAGGAGCCAGTTGGTAGAGTTAGTGACGCGGCACATCCCCCACCGTACACGGTCTGGGGAGCCCGTGGTCGCCCTGTGACTTGCCAGCGCCCTCGCAAGCGGATTGACCCCCCGTGGCTTCCTCGGGTCGCTCCTGATGTGTTTGTCAGGAAGAGGAGAGCTTCCCCCGTCCTCTTGGATCGTGACAGACCACTGAAGCGTATCTGTCCGTCCCCAGTACGCTCTCCTCCACCGACTGCGCAGTCCTTGCCGCTTCGTGCGCTTCAAGGTCAGCAGGCCATTCCTCCTGTGTGGCGATCGTTGAAGGTAGGAGACACCTCAGGTTTTCTCCCCTCAGGGCCGCTGCAAGCTGCGGGTATTGTTCGCGCAGTGAGGGGCGCCCAGAGCTTTCCCCCCGCACCGACTTCTCCTGCCCTTCCCATTGTGGCTTTATCAAGCCACGCCCCCACGCTCGAGGATGCTGTAAACTCTCCTCAGCCGCGGCTGGTCGCATGTCCTCCTCTTCTAAGGGACGCCCACAGCGGGGACCCAGGATTGGTATCCCCCTTGAATTGTCCCACTCTACTACCTCTGTCAGCATTCCTTTGCGCATGGCAGGACCTGCCAGGAGTGTCACCCTGGGTTCTTCGTACAATCCAGTTTGGTTATACGCTCCAGTTTGCTCGCAAACCCCCCCCCCCCCCCCCGTTTCAACGGGGTCCTTCTTACTGCAGTGAACAGCACAGACGAGGCTTCTGTCCTGCAACAGGAAGTTTCCTCCCTTCTGCTCAAAGGAGCAATAGAGGAGGTTCCCTCTTCGGATCTAAATCGAGGCTTTTTCAGCCGGTATTTTTTGGTCCCGAAAAGAGATGGAGGTCTGCGTCCCATTTTGGATCTACGCAGACTCAATTATTCTCTCTACAGAGGGAGGTTCAGGATGTTGACGCTCAAGAGCATTCTTTCCCAGGTCCAGGAAGGGGCCTGGTTTGTCACTGTAGACCTGAAGGATGCTTACTTCCACATTCAGGTTGTCCAGAGACACAGGAAGTTCCTAAGGTTTGCCTTTGGGGGAAAGGCGTACCAGTACAAAGTTCTTCCTTTCGGTCTAGCTTTGGCCCCGAGGACATTCACCAAGTGTATGGATGCCGCTCTGGCCCCGCTGAGGCTCCAGGGGATCCGAATTCTCAATTACTTGGACGACTGGCTCATTCTGGCCAGCTCCAAAGAGCAGGTGAGTTGTCACAGAGACCTTCTTCTTCTCCACCTTCGTGCTCTAGGCCTCAGGTTGAATGGCAAGAAGAGCGTGCTTACTCCTTCTCAACAGACCACGTTTTTGGGAGTGTGTCTGGACTCTACCGCGATGCGGGCCCGTTTGGCTCCTGCTCGAGTCGAAAGCATCAAATCGTGTACGGCCCGCTTCGGGCAAGGCCGTCACGTATCAGTGGGTCTATGCCGCAGGGTCCTAGGCCTATTAGCAGTGGCCTCCCCAGTCCTTCCCTTGGGGCTGCTCCACATGAGGCCATTTCTATGGTGGATGAAGTCAGTGGGGGTGCGCCCATCCTGGCCGTCTCTCCGTCCACTGTGAGTTGTCTCCGCGCCCTCTCAGTGTGGCGAGACCCCGTCTCCCTCCAGACAGGAGTGAGTATGGGAGTAGTCTGCCGTCGCCAGATGATCTCGACGGATGCCTCCCTTTCAGGTTGGGGCACGGTCTTCGAGGGCAGACCGGCTTGGGGTCTGTGGACGGGCAAGTTCCTCACTTGGCACATAAACTGTCTGGAACTCAGAGCAGTCTTTCTGGCTCTCGTTCACTTTCTTCCTTTCCTGTCGCACTCTCATGTCATCGTCAGGACAGACAATATGGCAGTGGTGTCACACATCAACCGCCAGGGAGGTTCTCGGTCGCGCACCCTGGACAGGCATGCCATCTCCTCCTTTGGGCTCAGAACAAATTTCCGCCCCTGAGAGCGGTTCATGTTCCGGGGGTCCTGAACCTGGCGGCGGATTTTCTGTCGAGACAGAAAATCAGGTCAGGGGAATGAATGCTGAACCGCCAGACGGTGGCTCAGATCTGGGAGCATTTCGGCACGGCAGAGGTGGACCTCTTTGCGTCTCAGGAGTCATCCCAATGCCCCTTTGGTTCTCCCTTTCTCATCCTGCCCCCCTGGGGATCGATGCGCTGGCGCATCCCTGGCCGGACAGGAGGCTTTATGCCTTCCCTCCTGTCAAGCTCATTCCAGCGGTCTTAGGCAGGGTGAGGACGTGCGGCGCACGCCTCCTCCTAGTGGCCCCGTTCTGGCCATCCCAGACGTGGTTCTCGGAGTTGATCTCCCTACTGGAGGGCGTTCCGTGGGAGATTCCAATCAGGAAAGACCTGCTGAGTCAGCTCCATTGCAAAATTTGGCACCCTCGACCAGAGATCTGGAAGTTGTGGGTGTGGCCGATCAGGGGCTGCCAGTAGACGTTTACTAGGAGGCTTTATTCCTCCAAATGGAACGTTTTTGAGTCGTGGTGTTTGGCTCATACTGTAGACCCAGTTAACTGCCCAGTCGGTTCAGTTCTGGAGTTTCTGCAGTGAAAGTTTTCAGCTGGAGCGGCCGCTACCACTCTGAGAGTTTATGTTGCGGCTATTGCTGCTCGGAGAGATTCTGACGATGTTCCGTTAGGTAGACACCGTTTGGTCTCCTCCTTTATCCGTGGAGTTAAGCGCTTGAGGCCAGTTCGTCCTCCTAGTTTTCCTTCTTGGGACCTTTCTGTTGTCCTGAAGGGGCTAGTTGAGCCCCCCTTTGAACCTTTAGAGTCGGCTCCCGAGAGAATTCTGACATTATAGGTCACTTTGCTATTGGCGTTGTCCTCTTTAAAGCGTGTCGGGGATTTGCAGGCCCTCTGTGTTGACGAGTCCTGTATCGAGTTTGCACCCGTCCTGGTCAAGGCAATTTTGAGGCCTAGGCCTGGGTATGTCCCCAAAGTGCTCTCTACGTCTTTCCGTTCGCAAGTGGTAGTGCTGCAGGCTTTTTCTCCCTCTTCTTTAAGTGAGGACAGCAGTCTTCATCTGCTCTGCCCTGTCAGGGCTCTGAAGACGTATGTGGACCGCTCTAGTCAGTGGCGTAAGTCTCAGCAGCTGCTGGTGTGTTTTGGTGCAGGCCGCAGAGGGCTAGCCGCCTCAAAGCACACAATATCCCATTGGGTTAGGGATGCTATTTCTATGGCCTATGAGGTGCGCGGGTTGCCTTCACCTTTGGACATTAGAGCTCATTCTACCAGGGAAGTGGCTTCCTCCCTGGCTTTGTTTCGAGGAGTTCCTCTGGAAGATATCTGTATGGCGGCAGGTTGGTCCTCTCCCCATACTTTTGTCAAGTTTTATAACCTGGATGCGAACACAGCTCCTGGCTCCCGGGTTCTTTCCGCTTGAGCCAGCTGTGTTAAGGTTCTGGTCTTATTGGGCCAGTTTTTTGGCAGCGTGTTAGCTTGGTGTGTTTGGTATACCGTTCCCAATGCGTAAGCTCTTACGCAGCGTTGAGTGTACCTATGAAAGAGAACGTCTCGGGTTACTTGCGTAACCCATGTTCTCTGAGTAGGGAACGAGACGCTGCGTATGCTGCCAAGCTCCTCACGCTCTACCGGCTTCCTCGATAGGAAAATCTGAGGGATAAGATGGCGCGCGCATGCGCGCGCTATCTAGGTGGGTCACGTAAGACGTGAGGTGGAGCTTCGCGCCATCAGCCAATAAATTGGCGTGATTCTATAGGGCTTCAGACAATCGTCACACCTGGGGGTGTTCCCAATGCGTAAGCTCTCATTCCCTACTCAGAGAACATGGGTTACGCAAGTAACCCGAGATGTTTTGATATATTTACGATAGGAAATTTACAAAATATCTTTGTGGAACATGATCTTTATTTAATATCCTGATGATTTTTG
>NC_133367.1:30939112-31016207 GCF_049309525.1 Garra rufa | reverse complement strand
TCAGTCTCCTGATTTCAAATTGATTGAGCCTGCATTTCACTTGCTGAAGACAAAACTAAAGGCAGAAAGACCCACAAACCAACAACAACTGAAGTCAGCTGCAGTAAAGGCCTGGCAAAGCACCACAAAGGATGAAACCCAGTTTATGGTGATGTCCATGAGTTCCAGACTTAAGACAGTCATTGCCTGCAAAGGATTCTCAACAAAATATAAAAAATGAACATTTTATTTATGATTATATTTATTTGTCCAATTACTTTGAGCCCCTGAAAATGGGGGGTCTGTGTATAAAAATGGTTGTAATTCCTTAGCATTTTGTTATATTTTTGTTCAACCCCTTGAATTAAAACTTAAAGTCTGCACTTCAATTTCATCTTGATTGTATCATTTTAAAACTATTCTAGTGGCATACAGAGCCGAAATTATGAAAAGTGTGTCAGTGTCCAAATATATATGGACCTGACTGTATATATACATACAATTAAATGAAAAAATAAATAGAAAATAGAACCATATAAAACATTATTTCAATTAAACAGTTAAAAACTATTATTAAAAACTAAAATTGTTTACATTTAAAGTAAAATAAAATAAAATACAAAAAAACTGTATTAAATGTTATATTCATTTAAATTAAACATTGCGGACTATAAATATGTGCATTATATATAAGATATAATTATTATATAAAATATCTATAATTATGTATTATATATAATATTAATATATATTAAATTAAACGTTAATCACCAAAAAAATGCATTTTAACAAAACTATATAAAAAAACCAGTATTTTACATAACTTTAAACAATTATACGGTATAATTTACTAAAAATCAAATAAATAACAAATTATACATCTATAAACAAAACTGAATTTATTTACATTTAAAGTTTTTTAAATTAAAAATTAAACCATTATACGGTTAAATTAAAGATTGAATAAATAAAAATCAATCATACATCTTTAAACACAGTACAAATATTTACAGTAAACTAAAATAAAAATATTTTATATAATATATTTTATTATATATTATTATATAAATAAATATATTTTTAAAAACTGTATACATTAACACTTTTAAAAAAGTTTAAACAAAAAAAATTACATTAAACATTGCAGTGGAGACATGCACACAAGCTCGTCAGGAATTATAGGAAGCGTTTGATTGCTGTAATAGCCAATAAAGGCTTTGCTATTGATTATTGAAAAGGGTATGAATAATTTTGGACAAGCCACTTTTTGTTCAAATGTAAATAAAAGCTGAGAAATATTTTTTTCCACAATGATGCCTCTTGTACGTCGTCTTATTATCTTTTGGGAGAAGCCTGTGTCATTTCTGGTCAAAAAAAAAAAAAATTGCTGGTTGAATGAAAATAACTAAGTCAGAATTTGCCAGGGGTATGAATAATTGTGTGTGTGTGTGTGTGTGTGTGTGTGTGTGTGTGTGTGTGTGTGTGTGTGTGTGTGTGTGTGTGTGTGTGTGTGTGTGTGTGTGTGTGTGTGTGTGTGTGTGTATTTCAATTAGAATATTTCAAAAATATTTCAATTTAGTAATTTACAGTGCATAATGGGATGAGCAGGTCACATGACCTGATTTTATGTACGTTTAGGCAAGGAATGGTAGTACTGTACTGTTGTGATTCTAATGGAAACTAATTATAATCTAATAGAAACTAAATGGAAGCTATTCTATAACCTGTAATACTGGTTTAGAGCAGTATAGCAGTGATACTGGTTTTTAGACTTCTTTGAAAAATCAGCAGAAGAATTCAAATTTGTGCTCTATTGAAACCAGATTAAACAAACTGTCTATTGGTTTCCTGTTTAGAAATCCTCTAAACACAAGAAGAAGAAGCAGAAGAAAGAAAAGGAAGAGAAGGAGAAGAAAAAGAAGAAACGACACCACCATCATCACCATCACAGTGACGCCGGCGGAGACGATTCAGTGCAGAACGGCACCGTGGAGGACGAGGAGCCTCTGCCAGTCAGTATCTAACCAACACTAAGTGTCACTAAATGCTTTAGAAATGTGCTTTATCTTGTACTTATACATCCTCCGTCTCATTTCAGCCCATGTCCAACTACTCTCTGCTGGCTGAGAACTCCTACATCAAGATGGTGAGTGTGACTTGACGTCGAGTCAGTCTGATGCCTGTCTGATTTCATGATCCTGACACACGGCTGCTCATTGCTTTAAATGATTCTGGTGTGTAGTTTATGAATGATGTGTTGTTCATGTGTCTCTGTATGTATGTATTGAAGATGAAAGAAGATGCTGATCAGGTAACCATAGGAACACAACTACTGTTGTTGCTACTATCTTGCTGTGATTTAGACTTTAGTCACAATAGACACCAAATATGAACAACAAACAAGCTTAAGAGGTCGGTCCATGTTGCATGACTGTGTTTATATGTCTTTAAATAATGTAGTATTTTGTTTCTTTTGTATATAAATATGAATAAAAATGCATTCTAAATATACAATATTAAAATTAATTAATAACAAATTGTGTATTGTATAACTTAAATTATAAATAATATTTCACTATGATGAATGTGTAATGAATACTGACATATTATACCCAAAAATACATAATACATTTATAAAAAATAAATTGAATAAATATACAATTTATAAAAAAAGTTAGTGTATAAAAATTATATAATAGATATTCTTATAAATATAAATATATATAACTATGTATAAATAAAAAGGTGTAATGAATATTAATATAATTAAAAATATGCAATTTATAACATTTTTTACAATAATGTAGTATTTTATGTTGCTTGTTTATATTGTTTTGTTTTTGTATGTAAATATAAATAAAAATGTATTCAAATATATGAATTTTATAACAAAATATAGAATTTGTAACAAATTATATGTATTTTATAATATAAATTATGTATATTACATTTGCATTTATTCATTTAGTAGACGCTTTTATCCAAAGCGACTTAATATAATACATAATACATTTACAAAATATAAAATTTATAAATATACAATTTATAATTTCTATAATTTATACAAATTATATAATAGATATTCTAATAAATGTGTATAAAGCTATGTATAAGTAAAAATGTGTAGTAAATAGCAGTATAAAAATATGCAATTTATAACCAATTTTATATGGATTAAAATGTATTCTAAATATATAAATAGAATTTATTAAAAACAAATACATTTACAATTTATAACAAATTAAATGTATTTTAGAATATACGATTTTTGATTAAGATTTGTTTTGTTTGTTTTTATATTCTGTTTTATTTCTTTTGTATATAAATATGAATAAAAATCTATTTTAAATATATAAATAAAAATTGTAAATATGCAATGTATAACAGCATTTTATAATATATACAACTTCTAATAAATTATGTATTTTATCATGAATTTAGAAATTATGTATAATATATAACCATAATGTATATGTGTGTAATGAATAGATATGTAATATATAATTTATAATATTTTACAATATATAAAAATAATATTGTAAAAATGTATACATAAAAACATGTAATATCAATATAATTAAAAAGAATATTACATTTATAAATTACGTATGGATTTTATCGTGTATAAGAAATGATAAAAAATATAAATATGCTAAAAATGATCCTTCATGTAATCATCTTTTGAGTCTGTCCAGCTTCTTTGTGCAGTCAGTGAAGCTTATACAATAGAAAGATGGTGTGTATTCACATTATTTAAACTCTCAACTTTAGTAAATCATCGTAAACAAAAATGTACTCTTTTTCCATCCCATAAAGCTTTTGAGCTAACAAAATTTGGTGTCTGTTGTGACTGACATCTTTTGAGTGCTGTAAGACTGTCCAATTTTTCTTTGAGCTTTGACTCTAAACATCAGTTGTTAAATGCACCTGTTTGGTGCAGTTAAAGCTGATGTGATCTTTTTCTCATTCTGGATGATGATATTGATATCAAAGGCATTAACACTCATTGAACTGGTTTTTGGGCTTGTAATATTCCCATTTCTTCTGGTCTTCTTTAACTCCTGAGATTCAAGTGTTGCGTGTGTCGGTGTGATCTTCAGGTCTTGACCTCCTAATAGTAGTTCCCTAATCCATAAAAAAAAACCATGTTCCCTTTTCTCTAGGTGTACGACATCCAGGGCAACCATCAGGATGAGAGCAAAGTCGTGGTGTCGGTCATCTTCGAGAACAAGAGCGACAGCTTCCTGAAGTCGATGGAGTTCAATGTGCTGGATTCCCTCAACTCCAAACTGCAGCGGCCGGAGGGAGCCGGACCTCACGACGGCCTCACCGTCCCCTTTCAACTGCCACCAGGTCAGGGATAGCCACACACCTGAAAGTGACATTTACTGGATTTAGGCAGATTTGACTCAATTATTCAATTTTTTTTCCCCAGGGGTTTCAAACGAGGCCCGCTTCGTGTTTTCAGTGCAAAGTATCGTCATGCCTCAGAAACTAAAGGGAACCCTCACCTTTATAGTTAAGGTGAGAAACTCCCATACACACTTATGAGGGCTCATGTTTTTCTATATGTTTCCAGTGTTAGTATTGTTGACATGCGTTTTGATGGTTTTCTGGCACAGTCGGACGAATCCTCTACTCACGAGAAACTGGACTTCAAACTGCACTTTACATGCACGTCATACCTGATCACCACTCCCTGCTACAGGTGAGCAACACACCACTTTACCCCACTTTACCCTAGTGAGGCAAGCCAGTAGCAGTACTAACAGTGTCGTGTAAACATGGTTGAGGACACGAAAAGAGAAAGAGACAAACTAATTCAGTTGAGTGAGTCATTTACACTGGAACAGCTGTGATTGATCAAATTTGTGACTGATCATTCATTTCAAGCGATTCACTAGTAAAAAAACAGATGAAATTAAAAGAGCCATTCTTTTTTTTTTTACATTTTAACAACATTTGTAATGATTTTAAAAAGCACATAGCGATGGGTAAACTGACCTTTTTAAAACTGAGAATCAGTTCAAACTCAGATCATGACTTCAAATCAGGTATCGCAAATCATTTTACTTAAATCTGAACTTCGCGTATCCGGATTCATTTGACTTGGATCCGGTCTTCGGAGTGGGTTTGCAAATTGTTTAATTTAGATCGGACCTTTGTATATCGTGAATCATTTGACTTAAATCTGGGCTTCAGACCAGGTTTGTGATTCATTTGATTTAGATCGAAACCTCGCGCATAGCTAATCATCCATAGCTTGGATCCAGACTTTGGAGCAGGTTCATGAATAATTTGATTTAGATCCGGACTTTGGTTCATGAATCATTTGTTTTAGATTGGAACTTTGCGTGTCATGAATCATTTGATTTGGATCCGGACTTTAAATCGTGTACAGCAAATCATTTGACTTATATTGGAACTTCTTGATTTAGACCGGAACTTTATGTATCGAGAATCATTTGATTCAGATCAGGACATCAAATCGCATATAGGGAATCATTTAAACCAGGTTTGCAAAACTTTTGATTTAGATCAGAACATTGTATATCGGGAATCATTTTGATTCAGATCAGGACTTTAAATCGCGTATAGCGAATCATTTGATTCAGATCAGGACTTCAAATTGCGTATAGCGAATCATTTGATTTAGATCGGAACTTTGTGTATCAGGAATCATTTGATTCAGATCAGGACTTTAAATCGTGTTTAGCAAATCATTTGATTTAGATCAGAACTTCGGAGTGGGTTTGCAAATTATTTAGATCAGAACTTTGTGTATTGCAAATAATTTTGATTCAGATCAGGACTTTAAATTGTGTATCGTGAATCATTTGATTCAGATCATGACTTCAAATTGCGTATAGTGAATCATTTGATTCAGATCAGAACTTTGTGTATCGGGAATCATTTGATTCAGATCAGGACTTCAAATTGCGTATAGCAAATCATTTGATTTAGATTGGAACTTTGTGTATCGGGAATCATTTGATTCAGATCAGGACTTTAGAGCAGGTTCGCAAATCTTTTGATTTAGAAACATCGAAAGTGAAAGTAAAAAGCGAGCAGGCATTCAAAGGCGCATTTCAATGCCCCGCATATTAAATGGCGACTCTCTGATGCCTGCAGTTTATATACAGTATAACTAACCAACCATATAAGCGAGAAGAACTGAAATATATTTTTTCCTCCCATCTTGTATTTCTTTTAGGGGTTCTGTAGTACACGTTATCACAGTATTAGGAATCGGGCACATCCCTGTAATTCAAAGTGGTAAGACTGTACTGAGTGAATTGATGTAGCTGAACATTCATACCTTGTGTTGTCAGTGACGCATACGCAAAGCTGCTGGAGTCGGGCGACCTGAAGGGCAGCTCTCTGCGGCTAGAGGGGATCAACATGCCCTTCCACCACCTGCTGGCCAGGATCTGCTTCCACCATCACTTCTCCGGTGCGCCTACTTTACAAAGACATCTGTGATATGATTCAAACAATGGACACCCTTAAATCTATTCTACTCTTATTTCCTTTTTGCAGTTGTGGAGAGGATTGACTCCTGCGCCTCCATGTACAGCAGGTCGATCCAGGGTCACCACGTCTGTTTGCTGGTCAAAACCGTGAGTGTTTGAAATATTCCATATGAACTGAATCATAATGATTTCGATTTCACCCAAGAAGACCTTACATTTGTCTGTCTTCCAGTCCGATCAGACGGTCTCCATCGACGCCAAGTGCGACGAGCCATCGCTGCTGGGGAACGTGCTGGATGAGATCAAGCAGACCTTCTCAAAATGCTGATTGTGTCTGAGAGATCCCTCGCCCTCGCCACCCTGAAACCCCCCGAACCCCCATCCCAGCGCAGCCTGTCCGGCTGAACCACACGCTCAGAATCATATATCGCACTCTGAGACTCGTGTCCCTCCTCTTCCTTTGTATTTATTGGATCAGTTGTTCTGCTGTTCTTCTTTTAAGACCACAAGTTTCAAGCCCGTCTCTTGCCTTTGTTTCCCCTCCTCGTCCTCCGACGTGCATCTTGTTTCCTCATCCTCTTCCTCAGCTTCTTCGTCTCTCTGATGGTCTTTCCATTGTCTTAACAGTCCATGACTTTCATCTTGAGAACTGGATTTTTTTCGTTGTCGATGCTTGAGTTGTGTGCTTTTTTTTTTTTTTTTCTCTCCATGTTTTGCGTTGTGTTGTTTGTTGCGTTTTTTTCTGTCCTGCACTCCATCAGCGCCTTTCTCTGCATTAAACATCAGCGTGTCTGTTCCTTACCAGTTTCGTCGCATATGTGTGTTGCTCTTTTCTAAGGCTAGCCCTCACAGGACATCCTTTCCATATCCCATCCTTAAACTCTTAACTGCCTCTGAGCACTAATATCACTCACAAGTGCAGTTGCACATTTAGTCACACGCATATAGGACACACAGGTACACAGGGTTGCATTCTAGACAACGTTTATACTTGCGATCACACGTGATACTAGTAATATCATGTGCTGGCCCTACTATTTGTGTCCTAATGTTGGGTGATAATACTACAGTTGCATATGATAAACAACTAAACTGTACACTAACAAACCTCGCTCAGGATAATGACGGTTAATAAAAGTGGCAAAACGAATAAAACTGGATTGTATCTTGTAAATCCGATATAGTAATTATTGTACTTTTATGTTCCAGTTAATGGACGCTAGGGTTGCAAAGAGGTGGAAGATTGCTGGTAAATTTAGAAAATGTTCCAGAAATTTTTGAATTTTTCCAGAAATTTGGGAAATGTTGAGTTTTTCACATAATTTTACAAGAGATTTTGGATTTTTTTTTCAGAATGTTGGAGTGTTTATAGAATTTTACTGGGAATTCTGAATTTCTCCAGAATTTTACCTGAAATTTTGGAAATGTTGGAATTTTTCAGAATTTTACTAGAATTTTTTTTCCAGAACTTTGGAATTTTACCAAAAATTTGGGAAATCTTGAGTTTTTCCCAAAATTTCACCAGAAGGTTTCCAGATTTTCACTTGAAATTTTTCCATAAATTCACCATAAATTTTGGAGTTTTTCCATAATTTCACCAGACATTTTGGAAATGTTGGACTTTTCCCATAATTTCACTGGAAAAATTTTTTTTCAGATTTTCATCAGAAAATTTGGAAAGGTTGGAGTTTTTCTGGAGTTTTACCAGAAATTCTGGAATTTTTCCCAAAATTCTAGGATTTTTTTTTTACCAGACACTTTGAAAATGTTGGAATTTCTCCAGAAATTTGGGAAATGTTTTTTCCCCTGAATTTTTGGAAATGTTGGCGTTTTTCCCATAATTGCAGGTTTTTCCACATTTCACTAATTTCACCAGAAATTTTGGAAATGTTGGAGTCCCCCCCCCCCCCCCATGATTTCACCAGAAATTTTTTTCACATTTTCACCTGAAATTTTGGAAATGTTGGAGTTTTTCCATAATTTCACCAGATTTTTTTCCCCAGATTTTTTTCAGAAATTTGGAAATATTGGAATTTCTCCAGAATTTTAACAGAAATTTGGGAAATGTTGGCGTTTTCCCCTGAATTTTACCAGAATTTTTGGAAATGTTGGAAGGTGTTTTTTTTTTTTTTTTTCTTCCTCAGCATTTTTGGAAATTGAGTTTTTCCAGAATTTTACCAGAAATTTTGGAATTTCATCAAATTTTTCCAGAATTTTACTGGACAGTTTCCATGCCTTTACAACCCTAATGGACGCCACCAAGATGAAATTTCCAGGTCGCCTGTTTACCTCAGAATAATTTCAATTTGTACAGTAGTTTGTGATAAACAAACCAAATCGATTAATCGTGTCAAACTGATTAATTGCGATTAATCGCATCCAAATTAAAAGTTTGTTTTTACATGTTTATGTAATGTGTATATTTATATGTATAAATACACGCACATACAAACGTTTATTTTGGGTGATTCATTGCGGTTAATCGATTCGACAGCACCAAAATATAACTGAAGTACAATTCGAAATTATTTTCTGATTAAATTTAACCTAAAATATTACTTAAACATGCCATTTAACACACTTGACAGTATCTCATTTTTCTGGACAGTATTATTAAAGTGACCCCTTTCTAATACCATCTAAAGAATATAATGCTGTTAAAGGGAGCCTAAAAAGTAAATGTGCATTTCCTCAGTCTGTATCACGTCTGTCAGATGCCACCGTGGCTTTGACGTCATCCAAACTCATGCTTCATGTGTTCTTCAGCTCTTAGAACTGCCGTCTTGTACATTTGCAGATTACTCTGAATCATTTTTTTTGTTAATATGCTGTCAAATGCCTTTTTTTTCCACACTAATGAACTTGTACTGACTAATTCAGGCACATGCTGTAAGTAATTCCTGTGTTTAACTGTCTGATCCAGCACGCTGTAGCTCTCGGTTGTAAGGACGCAACCAAAATAGTGATCTGCTCATGAAACCTGACGTTATCCTGAGGGTACCTTGCAAGCGTTTTCCATCGTACGAGTGAGTTCATCAACAAGAAATGACTTGAATAGCAGGTTAAAGAACGTTTCTGGAAAAACAACATCTTTGGTGGTTCGCAGGGCCTGTGAGGACTGAATCATCTGACTGTACTTATTAACAAGTCTGGATTTTGTGCTACAAGTCACTTTGAAATTTATAACTTGCATGGGTAGGAATGTAAACTTTGCCTACTTTTTTTGTTTTTGACTAATACATGAACACTTGCATAGAAAACTCCCCAATCATTCCTTGATTGTCGTCGCAATTATTTTCTAGTTTCCTTTTTTACGTAAAAGTTGGCTTCACCATATTACACCTTTTGATGGTATAATGTATTTTTATTTGTTATGAGTACATCAACTTCAGAAAATGTCTTGGAATGTTTTTAAACAACTGCATTTTGCATTAAATTATATATATATATATATATATATATATCAGTGGAGGGGGTTTGGGGGGATTTAGGGGGTCCGTATAGATATGAATACTTAGCCGTTAAATGTGATTCAAGTGAAGTGGCCCAGCTAATCTAATAAGGTTTTCCCTTTGGCAAGTTGTAGTGCAGATATTGCTGGATTTGGCTTATCATTAAATATACTCTCATTGCTCTTCGTTTGAAGGTACTGTCCGACTCCTTCATATGTATTTTCCGACTGTATGATGTAATATAATGTTTTAAGATGAATAAATGAGCTACAAGAATGACCAATAATGTGCAAGCAACATTTTTGAGAGGTCCAAATGAAAGAGTTTGAGAAGGATGCTATAGTTTTATGTGTGCACCAATAAATTCATACGTCTACATGTAGACCAAATGTTTGGCTGTGTTTGATCGCCTACAGATGTTTCCTGTTTGTAATCGTGTGTGAACATCAGGCAGTGAACAAAGTTTAAAAATACTTGCTGTATTTGTTATTTAGAAATCATTTCAAACATGTGTAATGCAAAAAGAAAGTTAATTTACTGTTTCGTCTATCTGGTTGTTTACCTAATATTTAAATCTTATTATTTAAGAAGACATTTTAATTATATATTTCATTTGTCTAGATAAATAGATAGATAGTGATATATAGAGATAGATAGATGATGTATATAGAAATAGGTAGATATTTCCATGGATGATGTAGAGACAGTGATATGTGAGACTTAGATAGGTAATGATAGATATTAATATAGATGCTGATAGGTAGATATACAGATAGTGATATATAGAGATAGATAGATGATGTATATAGAAATGGGTAGATATTTACATAGATAATGATGTAGAGACAGTGATATGTGAGATTTAGATAGGTAATGATATTAATATAGATGCTGATAGGTAGATATACAGATAGTGATATATAAAGAGATTTAGATAGATGGTGATATATAGAGCAAGATATAGATAGAGAGATATTGATATAGACGTTGATAGATATAGTTTTTTATATAGATGTTGATAGGTAGATATACAGAGTGATATATAAAGAGATTTAGAAAGATTGTAATATATAGACAGATAGAGAGATATTGATATAGATAGATATACATAGGTAGATATACAGATAGATCATTTTTTATATAGATGTTGATAGGTAGATATACAGAGTGATATATAAAGAGATTTAGATAGATTGTAATGTATAGAGCGATAGATAGATAATGATGTAGAGACAGATGGTGAGATATTGATAGATGTAGATTGATATAGATAGATAGATATACATATACAGGTCCTTCTCAAAAAATTAGCATATTGTGATAAAGTTCATTATTTTCTGTAATGTACTGATAAACATTAGACTTTCATATATTTTAGATTCATTACACACAACTGAAGTAGTTCAAGCCTTTTATTGTTTTAATATTGATGATTTTGGCATACAGCTCATGAAAACCCAAAATTCCTATCTCAAAAAATTAGCATATTTCATCCGACCAATAAAAGAAAAGTGTTTTTAATACAAAAAAAGTCAACCTTCAAATAATTATGTTCAGTTATGCACTCAATACTTGGTCGGGAATCCTTTTGCAGAAATGACTGCTTCAATGCGGCGTGGCATGGAGGCAATCAGCCTGTGGCACTGCTGAGGTGTTATGGAGGCCCAGGATGCTTCGATAGTGGCCTTAAGCTCATCCAGAGTGTTGGGTCTTGCGTCTCTCAACTTTCTCTTCACAATATCCCACAGATTCTCTATGGGGTTCAGGTCAGGAGAGTTGAGCACAGTAATACCATGGTCAGTAAACCATTTACCAGTGGTTTTGGCACTGTGAGCAGGTGCCAGGTCGTGCTGAAAAATGAAATCTTCATCTCCATAAAGCTTTTCAGCAGATGGAAGCATGAAGTGCTCCAAAATCTCCTGATAGCTAGCTGCATTGACCCTGCCCTTGATAAAACACAGTGGACCAACACCAGCAGCTGACATGGCACCCCAGACCATCACTGACTGTGGGTACTTGACACTGGACTTCAGGCATTTTGGCATTTCCCTCTCCCCAGTCTTCCTCCAGACTCTGGCACCTTGATTTCCGAATGACATGCAAAATTTGCTTTCATCCGAAAAAAGTACTTTGGACCACTGAGCAACAGTCCAGTGCTGCTTCTCTGTAGCCCAGGTCAGGCGCTTCTGCTGCTGTTTCTGGTTCAAAAGTGGCTTGACCTGGCGCCTGTACACGGTGGCTCTGGATGTTTCTACTCCAGACTCAGTCCACTGGTTCCGCAGGTCCTCCAAGGTCTGGAATCGGTCCTTCTCCACAATCTTCCTCAGGGTCCGGTCACCTCTTCTCGTTGTGCAGCGTTTTCTGCCACACTTTTTCCTTCCCACAGACTTCCCACTGAGGTGCCTTGATACAGCACTCTGGGAACAGCCTATTCGTTCAGAAATTTCTTTCTGTGTCTTACCCTCTTGCTTGAGGGTGTCAATGATGGCCTTCTGGACAGCAGTCAGGTCGGCAGTCTTACCCATGATTGCGGTTTTGAGTAATGAACCAGGCTGGGAGTTTTTAAAAGCCTCAGGAATCTTTTGCAGGTGTTTAGAATTAATTCCTTGATTCAGATGATTAGGTTAATAGCTCGTTTAGAGAACCTTTTCATGATATGCTAATTTTTTGAGATAGGAATTTTGGGTTTTCATGAGCTGTATGCCAAAATCATCAATATTAAAACAATAAAAGGCTTGAACTACTTCAGTTGTGTGTAATGAATCTAAAATATATGAAAGTCTAATGTTTATCAGTACATTACAGAAAATAATGAACTTTATCACAATATGCTAATTTTTTGAGAAGGACCTGTAGATAGTTTTTTTATATATTTTATATTTATATATGTTGATAGGTAGATATGTGAGTGATATATAAAGAGATTTAGATAGCTTGTAATATATAGAGCAAGATATAGATAAAGAGATATTGATATAGGTGTAGATATATAGGTTGATATACAGATAGATATTGATACAGATGTAGATCAAAAGAGATAGATAGATAGATAGATAGATAGATAGATAGATAGATAGATAGATAGATAGATAGATAGATAGATAGATAGATAGATAGATAGATAGATGGATGTGTTAAATGTGTTTCATAGTTGTTTTAGTATTTTTCTAAAAGGTTTTCTAATGGCAAGTTGCTGTGTGACAACTTACCCCATACAGAGTTGAAATACAAAGTCAACGTAGCAGTATAAACAATGTTTATGCTCTGTTTAGATATTTCCTTGTGTTGTGTTTTGCTCGTAGGGTTCAGCTGCTCAACCTCCATTGGTTGCAGGAGGCGTATTAAGGCGGGCCGTGATCTTCAGCTGCTGGCACAGTGTCCTATAGAGTGACGCTGGGGGAGGGAGCGAGACTCCTCAAACAAGCTGCCCTGCGTTGCATGTTTATTTACAAGCGGAACGCTTGATTAACTCAGCAGTTTAATATCGACGGCAGGTGCTTAACGTGGGACTTCAAATGCCCGACGCGAACAGCAAATCGGCAGGGACTGGGACTCGCTGAGCGTAATTTGTCATCGAGTGACTTATCTCGGGTTTGTTCGCTCTTGAGCGTGCGTGTGGCTACCGATCGAACGGCAGCGTTTGTGAAGCGGCCGAACTAAAGTTGTTTGACGGGGTAATTTTGGATGCCAAATCGCTTGTTTTCGGAATATGGCTCAGCATGGACACCATCATGTTGCGAGTTCCCAAAAAGCCTTAATGTTGGAAATGAAAAGTCTACAGGACCAGCCGGTTGAAGGCTTCAAAATAACTTTAGTCGACGAGTCGGACTTGTACAACTGGGAAGTTGCGATTTTCGGACCTCCGAATACACACTATGAGGGCGGTTATTTTAAGGTGAGTAACGGCTGTTACGTGTTTTATTTTTTTTGTTTGTTGAACACGAACTAATTCGATGTATAAACGTCAAATGGAACATTCGAAAACAAGAGTGACTGTTTTGTTAGAACTGTTTACGAAAGTTAGTAGCCTAAATGTTTATTTGTCATTCGTTTTGAGGAACGTTCTATTGTTTGACTGTTCTCTGGAAGACAAAATTAAAAATATGAAGACAAGACATGACCCTAGCTGTCCAAAAATAACCTAATATTTCCTTTTTGTGTTCCACGGAAGAAGTCTAAATGCTTGAATTTGAAAACAGAGTTTTCATTTTCTCTCGACTCTTCAAAGGGAACGTTCCACGTTCTAAATTTTAAACGCCAACGTTCCATTTGTCCAAAATTTGGTCTGTGCTCAATGCTCCATTGTTCCTCATTGTTCTCTAGAATTACCATCAGTTGCTTTTCACACACAGTTCACTGGAACAGTGACTGACTGTTGTAAAGTTCCGTCAGCGTGATTTAGTTTGTATTTCAGATAATAAACCACAAGAACGTTTCCTCAAGATGGACGCTGAAATCTTTTACACAACCTTTGGGGTTGTCATTTTGTGTTCTACATGTTGAACAGTGTCTGTCAACAGGAAAACATTTGTCATATTTATTGCTCCATCTGTCAATGACGCATCTAAAGTCTACATTTGATCAAATTAGCAAAGTTTTTTGCTTTGAAGCTTTGAAGACAAACACATAAAATTAGATTTGACTCTAAACTACTGCTGCTAAATATCTGCTGTGTCCCACCAAAGTCACTCTGTCAGACCACAACAATGGCAGTTATATTTAGCCTGGCTTCATAGCTATGCCTGTGTGTCATTGGCTTGCTCACTAGCCAACCAACCTCCACACATCATACCGTTAGCAAGTGGCCACTGACCTGCTGGGAACATTGGCTGCTAAAGCAGGAGCCTGGGGTGAACCAAAAACAAATGTGTTGGGCCAGTGGAGTTTAAAGTTTAAAGACAATGCGTAGTTGTGAAAATTCAGTTCTCCCCTGTTGTTGATGTGGAAAACCGTGTCTGTTTGTTAGTGAGGAGAGGAAGGAAGCAGGTCAGCCCTGGGACCTTCTCAACGTCTCTTCCAACCGGAAGAGATGAGTAACCCTGACTTCCTGCTCACTACTGTACTTCATCAAAACAGACAGGTTTCCCTTCTGCATTCTTTTTCCTGTTTTTTCACAACACCCTTAGCATCACTTTGAATCTAGCTTCAATTTGCCAGCTAGGAGAGATTTGGCACGGTCATTAAGTTCTCATGAGACGGATCTCTCTAAGCAGGCTTCAAGTTCTTACACGTGGCGCTGAGCTGACAGGTAGCAGGGTTCGCTCCTGATCGGCTTGTCGCTCCGGTGAAGCGTGCACACACCCAGGCCCTGTGGCAGGTGATGTGAGCTGGGCTTGGCCGTGCTTGACTCAGGCTGGCAGCTCGAGTCATGTTACCCCCTCCCCTCGCCAGACTGCCGGAGTGTCACAGAAACCAGAGACTGACACACTAACTGGGCCTGTTCTAGCCTCGTTTAGTGCCTGGAAGGTGTTTGGAATGAGTCAGCCCATAATAACAACTCAATTTAACTCTTTCAAGATGTCTGGTGTGACTAAGAACCGGTAATGAACAATCTTTTGTGAGAATGATTTCATGTTCAAAATCCTTTGTGCCGTTCGGGCACATGCCCTAAAACCTCAAGTGTGTTAAAAAAACAAAATGTAGTTGTTGGTCTGACATACATATTTAGAAGCAATGATAGATAGATGGTGCATAATACCTGGGAAGAACTAGAGAAAATGTGCAATGTGAAGCTAGAAATTATTTTTTTAAACCATTTGGCTTGAAATGGCAAAATATTTTGTGACTCTGAATGTGACTGCGATAACGCGCGCACACACACAAAAAAACAATTATAAACACTGGTAAATAAGTTCATCAAAATCAAGCTGTCTATTATAAATCTTGTTAAAAAGTCAACCTTTAAATATTAAAAGGAGAATTTATATATTTATGTTTATAATGAATTGTTTGAGTATTTTCATAGTCAACTTTTAAATATCAGATTGTGAATTTATCTGTGAAATCCATCTGCAAATTAAAAATTTGATAAATATTGTTTAAGAAATCAATAAATATAGCAATTAACATAAGATTAATTTAGATATTCCTATATTATATCAGTTATGAACATTGGTAAATGGATAGATTCACAATTTGATCATCAGAAATGGTCTACGAAATTGGTAAATCAAGCAATCAATTCTGAACATTGATAAATTCACAATTTGATAAACAAAAGTTGACACTGAAAATCAAATCCATTTTAGACTTTGTTAAATGGATAAATTCAGTTTGCTAATCAAATTGCCTATGAAAACGTGTAAATAAATCAAGCAATCCATTACAAATGCTGGTAAATAGATAAATGCACAATTTAATAATCAAATTTCTAAAAAAATAAAAAGGTAAATCAAGCAATCCTTTATAAACACTAAGTTAATATATTTACAATGTGATAATTAATAATTGTACACAAATCGATAAATCAAGCAGTTAAATATAGACATTGTTAAATGGATAAAGTCACAGTTTGATAATCAGTTGTCTATGAAAATCAATAAATCAAGCAATCTGTTACAAATGCTGGTAAATGGATGAATTTGCAATTTAATAATCAGAAGATTTCTATCATAAATCATCGATAAATCAAACAATTCATTATAAACTTTAAATGGATAAATTCACAATGTATTAATGTATTAAAACAAATGAAGCAATCCATTTTAAATGTTGTTAAATGGATAAAATTAAGTTTGATAATCAAATTGTTTACGAAAATCAAATAAATCAAGCATCGATTACAAACATTGGTAAATGGATATATTCACAATTTAATAATCAGAAAATGTATATAAAATCAATAAATCAGGGCAATCCATTATAAACGTTGATCAATGGATAAATTCACAATTTGATAATCAAAAATTGTCTTCGAAAATCGATTAAAACCAAAATTGAGCGATCCATTATAAATGCTGGTAAATGGATAAATTCGCAATTTTTATAATCAAATTGTTTATGAAAATAAAGAAATCAAGCAATCAATTATGAACATTGGCAAATGGATAACCTCACAATTTAATAATCAGAAAATGTATATAAAATCAATAAATCAGGGCAATCCATTATAAACGTTGATCAATGGATAAAATCACAATTTGATCATCAAAAACTGTTTACCAAAATCGATTTTAAAAACCAAGCAATCCGTTTTAAATGCTGGTAAATGGATACATTCACAATTTAATAATAAAAATAGTTTACAAATATCAATAAATAAATCAAACAATCAATAATAAACATTGTTAAATGTATAAATTCACAAAAGAATAATCAGAAAATTTCTACAAAAATCCATAAATCAAGCAATCCATTATAAATGATGGTAAATGGATAAATTCACAATTTGGTCATTTTAAAGACCACGCAAATTGTTTAATCGGTCAATTATATCTGTTGGTAAATGGATAAATGCACAATTTCATCATAAATACAAATGGGTAATTGAATTGGTTTTTATGACTTGTGATTACGAAGTGATTAAGTGCATGATTAATTTGTCTATTTTTTCCTGTGATCTATTGGCGTTTTGAACCATGAGGTGGCACCCAGTCTGTTTTCAATCATTGCTCCAGTGTTACAGCAGCTGTCATTGGTATCAGCAAGGTAACAGATGTAAATACACCGAAATACACCATCTGAACAAATGCATCTGATGGATCAGTCCACAGTCGACAGGTGCTCTAGTTCTTCACAGAACTTTATGGCCAACTAATTAGGCTAATTACCTGCTTCCAGTGGATCCCTAGTTATTCTTAACTAGCTTTTGGTGTCAAATGAAGCAATGGTGGGAATTAAAAGAACAACTTCCTACCTTTGGCCCTGAGGGACTATCTCTCCCTCATGTAGTTTACCCTGAAGGGCACCATTTCCCTGTCCACTCTAATGTTTCAGTTGGGATGGAGGGAGTGAGATCAGGCACCGGAAGATGAGGAAAAAGGAGGAGGAGGAGGAGGAGAACAGGACGGTTTGTTCAAGGAGAGCAGCAGTGACCTGGTTTATTTCCTCCACCAACCCAATATCCATGGGATTCTCCTTCTCGTTTCCTCTCCAATGGGATTGTTGGAGAGAGATTTATTTTTAGGTTGCGCTTCAAGACAAGGATTTTCGAGCGAAAAATGGATCCATTTATTCCAAGTGGCCCACATTGTCATTAGCATTTCGCTTTAACCAAATACATTACATAACGCGGATATGAGTCTATTCCAGAATGAGTTGCCCACGTAAACCAAATGTTGTGCTTGGCTCGTTCGCAAAGTTTTACATCTGCTGAATCAGCTGGTCCAGAAACATTGAGTGGTAACTCGTCGTACAACCATGAAGGAATCATATAATGTAAATGTCCACTTCTTTTTGCTAATTGTAACAAATTACTGAACATGTAACTTCTAACCTCATTGGTTTTTTGTTATTGTGGTTGGGAGAAATTCCAAGTTCTGTCACTAAACTCTACATGGCACAAGCTGATCGGTTATTTACACACATTGACTGGGCTTTACGCTTACTTTTTTGTTAGGAGCACAGTCAAAATTTCAGGAGCACCTTCTTTCTTCCTTTACAAAATGATATTTGACACCTTAAAGTGATTTACAGGAGAATTTCATTTTTATCTTTTGTAATTGCATTTTTGGTAGGGGTGTGACGAGACGCTTATCTCACGAGACGAGACACGAGATTGGGTTCACAAGAACGAGACGAGATTTTTAAACCCATTTTTTAAAAGAAATCCTCAATGATGAAATATATAGGGTAAAATAGTATTTTATTCAACAACAACAAAAAATGCAGGTGCAATTTGACCTGAACTTGTACTTTATGAAAATAAACTTGTATTTTAATGAATTATATGCAGTAATAAACATGTAAACTAATGCTGCATGATTCTGGATAAATTGAAAAACAACTTTCTTTTATAAATTGGAGATCATGATTCTAAAGGAAAAAAGGATTAGATATCTAAACAAAATGATGTAATTTACTAGTGGTTCTGACAGAATGTTCATTGCTTAAGTCTATATGTGACCCTGGACCACAAAACCAGTCTTAAGTCGCTGGGGTATATTTGTAGCAATAGCCAAAAATACATTGTATTAGGCCTGTCACGATAACAAATTTTGCTGGACGATAAATTGTCCAAGAAATTATCGCGATAAACGATAATATTGTCGATCTGAGACCATTTTCATCTAGAATAATTACAATGGCATAATAATGCACATACGCCAAAATTCAAAAACGTTTATTTTTAGACTATTTAATACTGAAAATGGAAAACATTATAAATATCCACAATAACAATGAACAAAACAACCAACAACAATAAAAGCAATGGACTCTCAGTCTCTGTTAACAAAAAATGCACTTGAATAAATACCAAAAACAATAAATAAAATGGATGTAAACAAAATTGCACTTCAAAAAATATTAAACAAAAGGCTCAACATGCATTCCATAACAGGCAAAACTGCCTGCAGGACCTTTGTAAAAAAAAAAAAAAATAAATAAATTAAAAAGCCTCAACCTGTCGTAATAAAGAGAAAAGACAAATTATCTTAAGAAAAACACACTAACAAGCATAAAATACAGTGTTTCTGCCATTTATTCTGCCGTGGAGGTGTTTAGAGTCCCGCCAACAGCAACAGCAGCAGCGAGCGCAAGTGTCTTCAGCAGACACATGGCTAAACTGGCCGCAAAACCCCAGCCAAAGTAATTACCATGAATGTGGCGGGGGAAAAGTAAGGAGATATTCAAATTATTTATTAATAAAGTAGTATTTTCTGAGTCAGTGTCGCAAAGAAGTTGTTGATGATCCTAACTCGCCATATGCTCGGACACGCTTTTAAAGCCTAAATGCATCTTTATGGATTAGGCCTATAGCTAATAAAAGAGTTTTGTTTTCGATTTGAATTATTACGTTTTACAGTAGTGAAGTAATAATTTAAAGTAAATTACTCTAACATTTATGAGCAAAAATAAAGTTTCACGTGGCGCTTGCACCTTCATGTCCTGCAAAGCTTTCATTCTCCGCACAAACGATTGGATTTGCGCCTATTTGTACACATTTATCTAAGTTAAACGATTAAACTAATATTGTGATATGCTCTCAGTTTTTTTAGTTTTTTTTTATATATATCTAAGGATTTTAATTTAAATCGTGATAATTTGAGAAGGCTAAATTGATCTCTCTGCTGGCCGCTTTGTCGTCACTTTAAAAAACAAAAACTTGAATTTCACAAATAAAACGTGTTCCAAATATATTCCTAAATTAACTTTATAAAATAAATAAACGAAAATAAATGTAATTACTTTGCTATTAAAAACAGCAGCTGTGCAACGGGGAAGAGAAAGAGAACTCGGTCAGTAATTCTGATATGCTGTGGAGGTTGTTGTTTTTTTTGCAACGAATGTTTGTTTAGTAGCCCATTTAACTCTTATTTAGGCTACTTTCTTATTTAAAAGTATTATTTTGTTGATTTATTTAAGCGTTTTGTAGGGTGCTTGTTCACCGACGGAATTGCTAAAGACGAACGTTTGTGGATAATGTTTGAGCCTCATTTATTTATATATAAAACACCGCACCACCGGCGGTGGGAAAAAAATCTGCCACCATCACAGCCATACAGTACCTACCCTTCATAAATGCGTGCACTACATGTTGTATTTAAAAATAACATTCAACGACCGACATGAATGTTTTTACGCTGACTGAGTATTATTGTCTCCCTGTCTGTGTTCTGTGATCCAGTCTTGACATGCTCATTCAGTAAAGATTTAAACTTACCACAGACTGCCAGGATGGACTTTTAGGCATAAATGGAGAAACTCGTGTGAATTTGTGACATTTACAGATAAGGATATGACCGTAAAATTTCATACTGAGGGCGCAAACGGATCTCAAAGCGCCTCACAGGGCAAGCCATTACTCTATCATGACTTCTTATGTTTTGGGCAGCTCGGATCACTAACAAATTAATTTCAACAAATATCTTTTACCATTAACTTAAGTTCTAAGATTATTTAGATAGTTAATTTTAGTGTGGTCTAAAAAGAAACAAAAAAGTTTACGACCTACACAGTTGTATTTGAACATCAAATAGCCTATATGAAGCTCAAACTCAAATGAAGTTAAGAATCTGAACAGGGCTGTAGCAGTGCACATATGCATATACCAAATTGTCATGTTCTAGACTATATTTATTTTTAAATTAAAAAATAAATTTTCCTCCTTAATAGTGTGGTAGTTTTTTTTTCTCTGTGGTATCGAAAATAGTATTATATATTTTTCAAGTGATCATATCGAAGTTAGAAATTCCAGTATTGTGACAACACTACTTCCCACACGAAGTCCATGTGACTTACAAGCGCTGCCTCCCCACACAAAAGACAATGCAACTGACAAGAGGGTTCGCTTCTAAGGAAACGAGAGTTGTCATTCAGTCGCGGTCCTCGCGGATAACAAACAAGTATGCAAATGAAATTATCGCGGCCGGAAAAATTATCGAGGTCATTTTTTTTAATCGTGCGATTAATCGATTTATCGACTATCGCGACAGGGCTACATTGTATGGGTCAAAATTATTGATTTCTTTTATGCCAAAAATCATTAGGAAATTAAGTAAAGATCATGTTCCAAATATTGTCCTATCCTAACAAACCATACATCAATAGAAAGCTTATTTATTGAGTATTCATATGATGTATACATCTCAGTTCTGTAAAATTTAACCTTATGACTGGTTTTGTGGTCCAGGGTCACACATTTGAACAAAAAAAAAAAAAAATGAAAGAGCCAGTGTCTCAGTTAATAAAGGCGTGTTTCACTACTGGAATCTCTTGAATGTATAATATAATATATGTATAATAATTCAATTACAAATACTTTTTTAAAACGTGCAGTTGTCGCCACCTCCTGGTGAAGAGAATAAACGTTACTCTACAGACCTGTTAGACACTTTCGTTTTGATCGCTACTGTAGACAAGAAGTGTTTATATCCAAACTATAAGCTTTTATCCTAATACTTATGTTATTTAAATGTCTGTAACAAAGAAATAATGATTATGTGGTTAAAAAGACTGTTTGTGATGCTTTCTGAAACCGCATCAGTAAGAATGCAGATTTGAATATCTTCAATAACTTTCACATCATAAGCGTCAGTGGAGCGCGTGAAATAGACATCGCTGAATCGTTGTCATTCATGAATAAGATCGCGTGGGTGTTTGAATAGAGATCATGACATTTTAATGATGCAGCTCTAATGTAAACACTACAAAATGTTTTGCCATAATATCGTCACATTTAGGGTTGTGCTGATAGACGATAGTATCGAGTATCGACGATAGTCAGAGATATCGCCTGTTGCTGATGCCTTTGACGATAGTAAGACGATTATTATTATTATCCTTCAAAAAGGCACCTAACTTTAGCGATGCAGCGCGGAGAGTCGGTTCTAGGATGCTTCAGAAACTTGCCACGGTATAAACACACGCATAGAGTAGATAGCGCCGCAGATGTGTGCAGTGAAAATGGGTAAGAGATTTATTCATCATACAGTGTACATAGATTAAGTGTTGACAGGCATTAGGATAACAGAGGTAGTAAAATGTGGTTTAGGCTGAAATAAATTCGATATATCAGAATCTGTATATAGTAAACAAACATTCACCTCAGTAACATCTGTATGCGTTAACTAGAATTACGATGCGATAAAATGGCGCTAAACGTATGCACATGAATTACACGCACATGGCTTCTCCACATTCTATATGAACTGAACTACAACATGAACTGATGACAAAGATCAGACATATAGCGGTAGCATTATCGTAATATGACGGGTAAAGAAAGATACATTCATTTACATTCAGGCACGCACATTACCACTCACTGAAGACAGCAGAGAATGAAACCGAAAGTAAACTTGAACAAAACTACTGTCAGCGCTCTGTTACACGCACAACTGTGTCACAAGTCACATGCACTACCCTTACAAAACGAATAAGGAATTTATTACATATTGACACATTTACATATTATTAAATAAATTAGCACGATAGTATCGTGTATCGGCGATCTCAGAGGCTGACAATAGGATGATATGAAAATTGAGCATATCGGCCAACACTAGTCACACCCCTAATTTTTGGCAACTAAAATTTCTAATTAAAACAACAAAATAAGAACAAGTAGAATACAAATAAATTACCAATTAAATAATTAACTTGTTTATTTATCTGTTGTATTAAATCAATATTTACAAACATTTACAAAAATTATTAACTTTGTTTTATGAAAAGATTTGTGATATATCATGAACTATTTTTTCATAGTCGCACGCAGTAGTTTTCAGTGGCAAATGTGACTCAAATTGTCGCACTGTAAAGCCTGGCTTCAGAGGCTACAGAAGATACTTGCATGTTTCACTGAAGACAAAATAAGTTAAATTTACCCTGATATTCAAATTCAAAAAGTTCTCTTAATGCATGGTTTTTCCTTCTGGAGCATCAGTGAGTGTTTGAACCTTCTGTAATAGTTGCATACGAGTCCCTCAGTTGTCCTCAGTGTGAAAAGATGGGTCTTAAAATCATACAGTCATTGTTGGAAAGGGTTCAAATAATAAAATGTTCAGGACAAATGAGGGACTCATGAACCGCTATCACTAAACAAAAAAAAAAAAAAACAGCTGTGGATCATTAAGGTAACAACACCGTATTAAGCATCAAAGGAATGGTCATAAATTTATTATTTTCTTTTAACTATATGTTAACGTCTTTTATGTGAAATATCTTATTCCGGTCAGTACTAAAAAAACAATAACATGCATTTTGTATGATCCCTCTTATTTTGGTAAAATAATTAACATTTTGCAGATTCTGAAAGGGGGGTGTAAACTTTTGACTTCAACTGTGTATTGTATATTGCACAAGCCATAATTGTAAAAATACAACAGTAAACGTTGTACACTGCTACTTCTGCATTTAACAGTTTGGTTGATGCCAAAGTTTTAATCATCATGTATATCGTATAGTTCTATATATTGTTGCAGCACAAGCAGTAATTGTAAAAATGCACAAAAAAACATACACCGTCATGAGTTTTCAACCACTACCAAAGTCTTAGCTATGGTGTGTATTATACAATCTGATAGACTGTTAATGTTTCACCTGCAAAGGACGTAAAAATGCAACCGTTAAAATCATAAACGGCCCTAAACCAGCCTAATTATACATGCCAACAACTAATCAAAAAATCTGTTGCTTTGCACATCCCTGTCCTTAAAGTTTGAGTCCTCTCATCTAGTTATTGGGTAACGTAGCTAAAGCGAGACGCTCGGCACACGTGCTGTCACAAGAGCTCTTGTGCGTCGGGTCATGTGCAGCAGCGAAGGACTCCTGTAAGCTGCCTCTGGCGAAACGTAATACTGTTACCTTCTCAAACGGATCCCTACTTGAGGTTTAATAGGCTTGCTTGCTTGAAAGTTGCCCTACACTACTTGGGTTTCAGGAATTGAGTAGCACTTGATATGTACGTGTGTGTGTGTGTGTGTGTGTGTGTGTGTGTGTGTGTGTGTGTGTGTGTGTGTGTGTGTGTGTGTGTGTGTGTGTGTGTGTGTGTGTGTGTGTGTGTGTGTGTGTGTGTGTGTGTGTGTGTGTGTGTGTGTGTGTGTGGTTGCGGTTGCTGGTTGTCCCAACCCCCCCGGTGCCCCTATCTGAGAGCTAGGCCTTTGAAGCACCCACCAGCTGACCGTGCCAAATCAACAAATGTGTGGTGTGGGGGTTGTGGAGTGGTCCGTATACATGTGTACCCACCATCCACTGTACTGAAAGGCACCAGGCTCAGCTTGCTACAGATTGTGAAGGATTTGAGTGGATGTATGTATAAAAGGTTTGTTTATGCTCGGATATACATGGGTATGCATGGCACAGATTCAGTGCGCAATTATTCAGGATTTGAATTCAGTAATACAAGTTCGCACATTCATGAGAAAGTGGCGTTCCAGTGGATGACGTAGGCGTAGCATAAGCTCCTGTGAGAATATGCTAGTCTCGTGAGAACCAAATTTTGTTTACAGCAAAGGAAAACCAGCCTTCTCATGACCGGTGTTTTGATTTGCTCTTTCCTCTGCATTTTTTTTTTAGCACTTCTCACCAGAGCTTACGCTACACCTATGTCCTACGTAATCTGCTGGAACATCACCCTTTCATAATAGCGCGTACGACAGTTAGCAGAAGCTAGAGATTACAGTTTATAAAGTTTTAAATGTTGATATTTTTCTTACACAAACGCATCGAGTCAGTTCAGAAGGCCTTAATTAACCCCCCAGAGTTGTATGGAGCACTTTTTATGATGGATGGATGCACTTTTGTTGGGGCTTCAAACTGCCATTATAAAGCTTGGAAGAGTCAGAACATTTTTTAATAGAAGGATGTGTTATTCTACATCAGAGGTCTCAAACTAAATTCCTGGAGGGCCGCAGCTCTGCAGAGTTTAGCTCCAACCAGCTCCAACTCACACCTGCTTGGAAGTTTCTATTAATCCTGAAGACCTTGATTAGCTGGATCAGGTGTGTTTGATTAGGGTTGGAGCTAAATTGTGCAGAGCTGTGGCCCTCCAGGAATTGAGTTTGAGACCAATGTTCTACATGCTTTGAGTCTTTTGTCCAAATAAGTTTATATGCTGATTGGCTACGTTGTAGATGGTAGCTTAACTTGCAACAGGCTTTCAGTAAAATCAGATCTCAAAATCGAAAACACACCAAGGATGCAGCTTGATTTTTTTATTTTTTTTTTCCCTTCCTCCATATCGTCTGTTGGCACATGAGATGTTCTTGTACTAAAGTCATGTTTTTTTTTTGTTTTTGTTTTTTAACCACTTAACCATTGAATATGTCTTTAAAATGTGCCATGGAGGTATATGTGACCCTGGACCACAAAACCAGTCATAATCGTCTTTTTTAATTTAGATTTATAAATGAGCTTTCTGTTGATGTATGGTTTATTAGGATAGGACAATATTTGTCAGAGATACGACTATTTGAAAATCTGGAATCTGAGGGTGCAAAAAAATCAAAATATTGAGAATCACCTTTAAAGTTGTCCAAATGAAATTCTTAGCAATGCATATTACTAATCAAAAATTAAGTTTTGATATATTTACAGTAGGAAATTTACAAAATATCTTCATGGAACATGAACATTATCTTAATATCATAATGATTTTTGGCTTAAAAGAAAAATCGATAATTTTGACCCATACAATGTATTTTTGGCTATTGCTACAAATATACCCTTGCTACTTGCATCTGGTTTCGTGGTCCAGGGTCACATATTTAGTTGTTGGATGACAAAGCTGTACAGCACCGCTAAAGATCTTGGGTATTGGTGTTACAGTGCTCCATTGAGTGGCTCTGTGCTTCATCACGTATCATAGGAAGACAATGTGCCATTACATCCATTCCCTAATGAATGTGTTATTTCTTCCAGGCACGTATCAAATTCCCCATCGACTACCCGTACTCTCCTCCTGCCTTCAGATTCCTTACTAAGATGTGGCATCCTAACATTTATGAGGTTAGTCTACACAAACACAATCCAGCTACAGCCTAATCAGCATTTGTTTAGATTTAAATACTCAACCTCATGTCGTTGCAAACCCGTAAGACCTTCGTTCATCTTTGGAAGACAAATGAAGATATTTTGGATGAAATCCGAGAGTTTTCTGACCCTGCATAGACAGCAACACAACTGACACGTTCAAGGCAAGAAAGGTAGTAAGCATCATAAAATTAGGGTTAAACCACTGATGTCACATGATTATTTGAACGATATCCTTATACCTTTCTGGGTCTTGAACATGGTAGTTGTGTTGCTGTCTATGCAGGGTCAGAAAGCTCTCAGATTTCATCCAAAAAAATCTTAATTTGTGTTCCGAAGATGAATGAAGGTCTTATGAATTTGGAACAACGTAAGGGGGGGTAATTAATGACAGACTTTTCATTTTTGGGTCAACTATCCCTTTTAAATGTGTAAGTCATGTGTTAAAGTCATTTTCAGTCACTTTCAATTAAGTATTTGCATCTATTTAATAGTATTTTATGGTGTTTTATGAAACTAAGCATGGTTTTTAACATTTATCAAAAGTAACCATGACAGATGTTTAACAAGTTAACATTATTTCAGAATGGCGACGTATGTATTTCCATACTCCACCCACCAGTGGACGATCCTCAGAGCGGAGAACTGCCGTCAGAGAGGTGGAACCCAACACAGAATGTGAGGTACAACAACAAAAAAATTCAACCAACTTTAGTCAGCAATGTTCTACATATTCTTAAAGGAGAAGTTCACTTCCAGAATGAAAATTTGCCCCCATGTCATCCAAGATGTTCATGTCTGTCTGTCTGTCTGTCTTCAGTTGCAAAGAAATTTTTTTTTTTTTTTTTTTGAGGAAAACATTCCAGGATTTTTCTCCATATAGTGGACTTCAATGTGGATCAACTGGTTGAAGGTCCAAATTGCAGTTTCAGTGCAGCTTCAAAGGGCTTCACACGATCTCAGCAGATTAATAAAGTTAGTGAAACGATTGGTAATTTTCTTAATCTAAACATTTATGTACGTTTTTTTTTTTTCTTGCGCCACAAATGCTTGTCTTGAACTAGCTCTGCGATGCGCACCTTCGCACATTACATCACGTTGGAAGTCACACATGGTTAGGGCTGGGTATCGTTCCAAAATGTTCGATACCGATACCGATACCGATACCGATACCGATACCCTGAATTCGATACCGGTTCCGAACGATGCTTTTTTCGATACTTTTATTTTAAGAAATGTATTTTAACAAGATTACTTTTTCAGGATGTTTGTGACACTTTCACATCAGGCTTATCTCTAAGACCAATAAACAAAGGAACAAAAGCACAAAATGAACAAAGTGTAGTTAAGACAATATAACAGTGAATGTTTTTTTTTTATAAAGTTCAAACAGTTTTAACTCAATCAGATTTAAGTATTTGTGAGGCTCACTGCTGCTTAAAGGTTTAGTTCACCCCAAAATTTAAATTCTGTCATTAATTATCTACAAATGAAGATATTTTGGATTTAATCCAAGAGCTATCTGATCCTCCCATAGATAAATCTTTGAATAAAGTTATTTTTGTTTACTTTGCACACAGAAGTATTCTCGCAGCTTCATATAATTATGATTGAACCACTTATATCACATTGACTTATTTTGACTATGTTTTTGGTTCCTTTCTGGGCATTGAAAATGCATATCCAGTAAATATAGGAGGATCAGAAAGCTCTTTGATTAAATCCAAATGATCTTCATTTGTGTTTTGAAGATAAACAAAGGTCTTATGGGTTTGGAACAACATTAGGGTGAGTTATTAATGACAGAATTTTCTTTTTTTTTGTGAACTAACCTTTTAAGATCACCTGAAATCACTCAACAGTTCTTCTTCAGAAAAATTAGCATGTAGCACCGATATTGATTCTTCATGGTCGATTTTGATTGCCGATGTTTTACAAGCAAATAGGCTGATTCTGAAAGCCTTTTTAATATATTTAGTTTACACCTTAAGCAAGGGACAAGAATGAATGATAATATGAGTAGATGAACAATATGTTTATTTTCTCTATTATAGGTACAACCATTTAAATTAGAGGCAACCACTGCATTTAGATTAAAATCTAAATAAATGACAAAATATATTATAAATAACAAAAAATAAACGACACAGTTCTTTCTTAGTCGTGTAGACAATAAATACAGCTATAATCAAAATAGGCTATACTCTTTCAAAATTCAAAGTGCAAACAGAGACCGAATCTTCAAGCATGATACAGAGCTATTAATAGACAACTACACAATTTATTAGCCCACATACTAATAACAGCTTCAATATTTTATGTAGCCTAATTTGCGCGCATTGGGAAGTCGTTCTCTAAACGTGGGGTATTAAAATAGCTTTAAATGCGTGTGCGCGTGTTACTTTTGGTTTCGTTTCAACGATCCCGCGAAACTCGGCGGAGATGAGCGTGCATTCTACAATACAAGAGATTACTTTAACAAAACCTTTTGAAAGTGGGAGGACACACACGGGATTTTGAAAAGCGTGTCCCCAGTGAAAATTACGCCCCTGTGTGAGTGCAGCTCTGCCGCTGAGTTATCGTTTGATGTGAATGTATGTCGCGTTGTACCTATACTGAGACTATATTGAGACTGAGGCGCCAGAATGTGTCTGGTGTTTTCTCATATTTGACGTGTTGCCAGTCTTGGACGCGATAACCTTTTTACAAATATTACATCGCACGCTGTTGCCGTCAATATTGGCATAATGTAGCAATACTTTTGATCGCTTATACATCTTTTGCGTTAAATTTATGCTATGCTTTAAAGTATAGTGTACATTACAGCCTCACATTTGACAAGCTCTGGGAGAGTGGGCGTAACCGCCGTAAACTATTGATTTTCAAGGCAGCCTCGCCGCAGCTAATCACCAGCATTTGATCCAGGCACGTTAAAGATACCGCACGTTTTCTAGCTCACTGACGTTGACAAGATTATATCCTTGGGTATCGAAATTTGGTACCGAACGAAAATGATTTTTTCGATACTCGATAGTATCGAGACAATTCGGTCGGTGCTTAAAAAGTATCGAACTCGATACCCAGCCCTACACATGGTAAGTTCTTCATCTGTGTACTTTGGCTAAAAAGATATAGTAAAGTGAAAAACTCCATCTCATTTTCTCCTCCAACTTCAAAATTGTCCAGCATCGTTGTTTCACCTTTTTTTGTAAGGAGCGTTTGACTTTCTTTGCACATTTGCTTTGCAAACACTGGGTCTTCTGCCTATGTCACGCTTGAGGTTAAGCTAGTGCAAGATGTGGTTAAATTTTTCTTAGAAAATGACTGCTAGTTTAGCACCTTATTCCTCGGCCGGGATCGTGTTGAGCCCTTTGAAGCTGCATTGAAACTGCAATTTTTAACCTTCAACCTGTTGTTGGTCACCACTGAAGTCCACTATATGGAGAAAAATCCTGGAATGTTTTCCTCAAACAACTTAATTTCTTTGTGACTGAAAAGAAAGACACAAATTATCAGGAATTTTTTATTCTGAAAGTGAACTTCACCTGCAATCCAATGTTAACAGCAGTTTCCTTTGTGTTTCCTTGCACAATGCCTTTTCTTCTTAGTTACGCCTCAAGAGTTTAAGATCAATAATTAAGCTAAATGGCAGCAATTAGTTTAATGTAATCATCTGATATCTTCTTCCCTTTCAGGACGATCTTATTGAGCGTTATCTCGCTGCTGAATGAGCCCAACACCTCCTCGCCTGCCAACGTGGACGCCTCCGTCATGTACCGCAAATGGAGGGATAGTAAGGGGAAAGACCGCGAATACGCAGAGATCATCAGGTTTGAACTCTTTTCATCAATTTACCCAGCATTAGAAGAAAAATTTCTGCTGTTTTGCAAAAAAGGCTTAATATTAAAGAGTTAGTTCAGCCAAAAATGAAAATTCTGTCGTTCCAAACCTGTAAGACCTTTGTTCATCTCCAGAACACGAACTAAGATATTTTTGATAAAATCCGCAAGCTTTATGACCCTCCATAGACTGCAATGGTACTACCACGTTTAAGACCCAGAAAGGTAGTAAGGAGATCAGTATAATAGTCCATGTGACATCAGTGCTTCAACCGTCATGTTATGAAGCTACGAGAATACTTTTTGTGCACAGTGAAAACAAAAATACTGACTCTATTCAACAATTTCTTCTCTTGCTTCTGTTCACAGGAAGCAGGTCGTATCCACCAAAGCTGATGCTGACCGGGACGGGGTAAAAGTGCCCACCACGCTCGCCGAATACTGCATCCGTACCCGCGCCCCACCAGCCGACGAGGGCTCCACCTTATTCTACGACGACTACTATGACGATGAGGAGTTAGACAATGACGAAGAAGAAGATGAGGACTGTTGCTATGATGAAGACGACTCCGGCACAGAGGACTCTTGACGATCAGCGCCAAGCTTTCCGAACTCTCCGCTTCTGGTTTTCCATTTGGTTTTAAATCAAGTCAAAAAGGATTTTTTTTCTGTTCGAAGATCTGACATCCCAAACATCACGAAGGGCAAGAGATGAACTCTCTGCGTCTGTTCGAGCGGCAACCTAACCGAGACGTTTTGACAGTTTGTTTTTGTTTTATTTCTTGTTGTTTTGTCTGGGTTTTGAGGGGCAGGTTGGGTTCAACCAATCAGTGCGAAACAGTCCAGCTCATGTTTATTTGATTCTCGATAAACAACTTGCCTTTCAAAGGCACCTGATCTCAGGTTTTCAATGTCTGTGATTTTCAACAGTATTGGCGCCTTCAGTGGGGGGGGGGAAGTAGCTAATACACCATTCTCAGGGCTACTTCTGTTTCGCACACCACAATGCATCATATTCTACTTCTGTAGCCAAGGACTGAACAGGCTGACTGATAAATGGATGCATTACATAGAGTTCACACCATTCTAAGCTTCGTCCTTTTTTTTTTTTGGACATTAATATTTCATTTTATCCACCAATAAGCCTGTCTTATTTGTGTTTTGTTTTCGATTTTATGGGGTTGCCAGGTAGCGCGGTTTGAATCTTCACTATATTTAGCTACTCTTTGACATTTGCTGGTATTTTAGTTTTGTTGTATATCTTTTTTTATTTTAAAGCTTTGTGGTGGCTCTCTAACCTAAAATCCTCCTCAGGAAAATGGACACGAGGCATTGCCGTGTTTGTGGCCGATCTCTTGACCCAAACAGACTCTTCACACCCTTTCAGCATATGCACAGGGGTATTTTGGGCCACTTTCCCTTCTTGTTTTTTTTTTTTTTTTTTCCCTTCTACTTTTTGGTATGCTTTGTAAATCTATTTAAAGTCTGAATAAAGATCTTTATTAGAATTCCTGTAATACAATTATGTCGATGAAAACTAAAAATTCATGTAAATATATTAAAAAATGAGTTCCTATATGTGACCCTGGACCACAAAACCAGTCTTAAGTACAACAATACATTGTATGGGTCAAAATTATTGATTTTTTTTTTTTTCTTTAATGCCAGAAATCATTAGGATATTAAGTAAAGATCATGTTCCATGAAGATATTTTGTAAATTTCCTACTGTATCAAAGCTTAATTTTTGACTAGTAATATGCGTGGCTTAGAACTACATTTGGACAACTTTTAAAGGCGATTTCTCAATATTTAGATTTTTTTTTTTTTTTTTTTTTGCACACTCAAATTCCAGATTTTCAATGCACTGTCCTATCCTAACAAACCATACATCAATGACAAGCTTATTTATTCAGCTGTCATATGATGTAGATCTCAATTTCTAAAGATGGATCCTTATGACTGGTTTTATGGTCCAGGATCACACATTCTGGTAACATTCTGGTATTTTGGCAACTGTTGCCAAAATACCAGTTTTGCCACTAGAGGGCAGCAGTGTGCTTCTTATGGTTTTGTAAGATTTATCAGTCTAACCTACCCATAGCTAATATGTTGTGCTCTTATATAGACATTCTTATGAGCATTTGGGTAAGTTTGCTGCATTTCATTCTAAACTAAACCAGCACAAAGTCAAGAAAAGCCATTACATCCTACATGACTTTGGTATATTTAAATGAGCCAAAATAAATCACGATAGGCCTCTAGTTATAATTCCAAAATTATTGCCATCATAACAAGCTGATGATGGAATTTACTTCTATATGTGAAGTTAAAGCACTTCATAGTACAGTGCAAGTGAGGAAAAAGCTTATGCTAGAGTCGCTCCATAAGAAAAATGGATGTGAAGGGTTGATTTGCATTTAAAAGGCATTGATCATAGGTGGTAGCAGTTTCATTTGAATGAAGAATGAATGGAGTTTTCTACAGCGCTCACATGCCAAGATCTATTATGAAGGTCTTTGACAAGACGTCACTGTAGTCTGGAGTTCGCTGCTTAATTATGATGTCGACAGACCTGGCTTGAAGGTCAGCTAAACTGAAAGGTCTTTGATTGGAGGCACCAAAGCAGAAAGCACTGATGGTCTACTCTACAGTATGCGATCTGTCCGTCCGAGAGCCGCTGCTAAAGTTCACTGAGCTAGGACCATTTTTTTTTTTTCATAGGTTGAAGGTTTATTAATTTAGTTTAATTTCTAAAATATGTACATGAATAAAAGCCATCAAATTATGGAAATTTTTATTCTATTTTTAAATCTAGCAATCATAAATCACTTGAAAACCTTATAAATGCATTGGTGAAACAGTATGAAAATGGTTTTAGCTTAACTAGGAGGGCAAAAACTCCACACACAACTACGTTCTGTTGTGCCTAGACTTTGTGCTTCTTTACAGGTAGAACTACTGCATATGAAGCATCCTTAACCCATTATAACAAGGTCTTGCCCTCTAGACAGGAGTGTTGTTCTCAGCCACTCTAAGACTGTTGCGGACTGGCAGGTCGAGCGATTCAGACAAGAGGGTGATGGGGAAAACTTGAAGTCTCCCAGGAGGGTATGAGTGTGTCGCTGTCACCAAGGAAACCAAAGACGGGGAATGGAGTGTAACAAAAAACCCTACTGTGAAATGAGTGAGTGGTGTTTATTCCCTTCCACACCTTTGGGTTTGTCAAAGAACATAAATTAATCCGTGTGAGCCCTACATAACTTGTTAGAACACTGAGTACTCAGCCTTTTGGCTGTCGTCTTTTGACCTTTTTAATTTTTTTTTTTTTTTTTATAGATATTCCTGCTTTTTATGTCACCCTGGACCACAAAACCAGTTGTAAGTAGCACGGGTAATAGTAATATGCATTGCTAAGAACTTCATTTGGACAACTTTAAAGACGATTTTCTCAATATTTAGATTTTTTTTGCACCCTCAGATTCCAGATTTTCAAATAGTTGTATCTTGGCCAAATATTGTCATACCCTAACAAACCATACATCAATGGAAAGCTTATTTATTCATTATTTCAGATGACCTATAAATCTCAATTTAAAAAAAAATTACCCTTGTGACTGGTTTTGTGGTCCAGGGTCATATCTGTCCAACCGTTAGAGCCAAACGCTTTTAATACAGCGACACTGGGTATACCACTTGACAAGTTTGTACACTTTTAGTTTTTTGAATGCTAAATGTGGTATATATTGATAATTATGGCCAAAAATTGAGCCAAACGAAATTGTTCATAAAATTCAGTCACATTTACTTAACGTTACCCTTTGTTGTTTCAAATGCGTAGGCATAGACGACTCCTGTCGAAGAATGTAGACTACTGGTATTTTTTCCTCAGTACAGTAAACGGGGTGTTTAAGCCTTAAAACGACACAAAACGCCGTAAATGTGATCCATGTGACCATTATTCCAAGTCTTTGAAAGTAAAAAGACAGCTTTGTGGTAACACACCGAATATTTAAGCCGTTAACCGTTGCGAGTGAACCACTGAATCGTGAGTTGAACGGGTGAATCAGATTCATCTGCTTCTCAAATCCCGAATGAATCATTTAGCTGGCGCGACCATCTTTAAATTTTATCTTGACAAGTTTGTTTACTTTGAATTTTATGATTTGATTTGATTTGATGCTTTCTGGACATAATTATCAATGTATACCACCTTTAGCATTAATAAGAAATGAAGCACATTTACTCACCCTATGTTGTTTCAAACGCATGCAAGGACTCCTGTGGAAGAATGCAGGCTACTGGCAATTTTTTCCTTTATGCTGTTACAGTAAACCAGTTATTTAAGTTTTACCATAAAAGTATCTTAAATGTGATTCATGTGACTTCTATTCCACGTTTTTGTGAGTAAAAGGATAGCTTTGTGAGAAACACACCAAAAATTAAGCTGTTAGCCGTCGCGACTGAATCATTTGAGCAGGAGAATCGGATCCATCTGATTCCTGAATGAATCATTCAGGTTTTGTGAAACGATTCATTTTGAATGAATGATTTACAAGTCGAAGTTACTTTTCTCAACTTGCTTGGAAGATTATGTTTTCATTAAATAAAAACATACTTTTTCTTTAGTTTCTCACACAAATGTCTAATGAGTCCTATGGACTAATTTGTGACCTTGGACCACAAAAAAACAGCCTTAAGTAGCACGTGTATATTTGTAGCAATAGCCAATTTTCAAATAGTTGTATCTCAGCCAAAGATTGTCCCTTATGACTGGTTTTGTGGTCCAGGGTCACATTTAATTATATATATTTTTTTGTCTGTATCATTTTTTGAAGCTTAAAAGCCTCAATATATTTTTTTTTATTGTGCTTCGGAACAAGTAAGGTCATACCGGTTCGGAATGACGCACATAAATAATGACTTTTTTTTTTTTTTTTTTTTTTTTTTTGTATGAAGGAGTACATGTCCATAACTCAATGTCTTCTTCTATTCCTGGAGACCCAGCACCACCCAGGGGTTTCTTTCTCCTCAGGTCACTATTTGGAACCTGTTCTATTTCTGCTCCTGTAAAAATCTATTTGTTGCCATAGATATGGCAAGGTCTCCAGGGAAACCAATGGTCAGATCGCGGCAGAAGATAGGCAAGTGATTTAAATTAAATTAAGTCAAGTGCTTTTGTGCTCCACTGACTTCACTTTTTCGGAACAGTCAATTTTAGCAATGACTGAGCAACTAACAAGCAATGATGGAGTACTTGTATTGTGCATGCTCTTCTACACATTTAATCAGCTTCAGCCTTTACTGTCTGATTGAAGGCTACTTACAGTCTGCTGCTATTGCTAAAGCTAATTATATGAGCCAATTACAGCGATGGCCAATAATAATAATTAATTAATCAGGCAATGAATGATTCTCTTTTCCTGTTTCCTCAGCAAGTAAACACTTCATATTCATTTAGAAATAACTTGAATTGAAAGATTAATTGAAAAATACTTTGCATAATTATTTTAATGTTCTTTTTTTGAGAGAGTTAGATCAATTTTACAAACACTCCAATTTGTGTGTTTTCGATTCAATAAAAAGAACGGACTCATAAAGATTCATTTGTTCGGCAATCGGACGGGTCACTATGTGTTTTTAATTCATTATAAAGAATCAATTTGGTAGTAGTGTGACTGAAGACCCACAGAATACTGTATCACAGGGAATTATAACCATTTCTTTGGTAAATGAACACTTCAGATTCAGAAAAGAATAAACAGAATGCATTTAAAATAACTTTAATTGAAAAAATATTTTACATAACTATTTTAATGTCCTTTTTTTAAACTGTCTCTTTAAAAAATATAGCAAGTGACACCTTGCGGTTCATTCAGTTAGATAATTTCTGCAAACGTCCAACTTGTGTGTTTTTGATTCATTAAGAAGAACCGACTCATTAGAGCTGATTCGTTTGGGAATCGGACGCATCGCGCTGGATGTTTTTGATTAACTGTAAAGAATCAGTTTGGTAGTGGTGTGACTGAAGACCCAGAATATTGTATCATAAGGAATTGAACGATTCTGTTTCCGTTTCCTCAGTAAAGGAACACTTCAGATTGAGAAAAGAATAAACAGAATGTATTTAGAAAATCCCTTTAATTAAAAAATAATTTGGAATTCTTGCAAAAAATATTTTACATTAATGTCATTTTTTTTTAAATTAGCATTTAAAAAAAACACTCAACATACGCAAAGTGCGAAAAAAAAAAATTATTTAATTTTTATCTTTTAACTACATACAAACAACTGGATTCATAGCAAGTCAGATATGATAAAAGTGACACTTGCAGTTCAGTGAGTCAGATAAATTCTGCAATTTATCTTTTTATCTATTATCTACTATTTATTTAAATTCTGCAAACACTGCAAACAGTGAGTCAGATAAATTCTGCAGATAAATTCTGCAAACACAAACTAATTTGTGTTTTTGATTCACTAAAAAGAACCGAGTCTTAAGAGTCGATTCGCTCTGGAATCGGATGCGTCTTGCTGTATGTTTTTAATTCACAAAAAAGAATCAGTTTGGTAGTGGTGTGACTGAAGACCCACAGAATATTGTGTCATAAGGAAATTAAACGATTCTGTTTCCATTTCCTTCATAAATAAACACTTCAGACTAAGAATAAACAATACATTTAGAAGTAACTTTAATTAAAAATAATCTGGAATTCTTGCAAAAAGTATTTACATAAGTATTTTAATTTTTTTTATTTGCTCTTTATAAAATATAACATGTGGCACCTTGCGATTCATTAGTGAGATAAATCCATTTTTAATTCACTAAAAAACCCGACTCAAAAGAGTCGATTCGTTTGAAAATCGGACGCGTCGCGCTGTATGATTTTGATTCACAGAAAGAATCAGTTTGGTAGTGTGACTGAAGAGAAATAGAATAAACGGTATACATTAAGAAATAACTTAAATTAAAAAATAATGTGGAATTATTGCAAAAAGTATTTTAATGTTTCTTTTTTAAAATGGCTCTCTTGCGGTTCAGTGAGTTAGATAAATTCTGCAAACGCTCGTGTTTTTGAACCGAGTCATAAGAGTCGATTGTTTGATTAACTATATTGAATCAGTTATTATAGTTATCTTGTGTATTCAATGATTCTTGTGAAATGAACACTTCAGATTTAAAAAAAAAAAGAATAAACAGAATACATTTAGAAATAACCTCAATTGAAATATAATGTGGAATTCTTGCAAAAAATGTTTTAAGTTTTATGTAAGTATTTTAATGTTCCTTTGCAGTTCAGTGAGTCAGATCATTTCTGTAAACGCTCCAATTTGTGAGCCAACTCATAAGAGTCGATTCGTTCGGGAAACTAATAAAGGTGATTCTTCAGTAAAGAACACCTCAGATTCAGAAAATAATAAACAATACATTTAGAAATAACTTTAATTGAAAAATAATCTGAAATTCTTTCAAAAATGTTTACATAACTATTTTAATGTCTCTTTTTTTATTTAAATTGTCTCTCACGGTGAGTTAGTTAAATTCTGCAAACGCTCAAATTTGTGTTTTTGATTCACTAAAAAGAACCAACTCATAAGAGTCGATTTGTTTTAATATGAAAATCTATTTGAAATAGACTTTAAGTCAAACAGGCTCTGTATTTTTGAAACCCAGAATTTGGTCTTGATTGATTACAGTGCTCGGTTTCTCGGAATCGATACATCTCTAATCGGAAGAGCTTCGTTTCCTCTGATTGGTTCGTTCAGGCGAGCGCGTCTGCATGAGGGCTATATAAGCGCAACAGGCGACCTGCGGATCCGAACCTCTTTCACCGCAGCCTGGGGAAAACACAGCACACACACACACACACACACACACTAATGAACACTGAAGAGCCTGCGAAGGTGAATACTGTGTGAGGATTCGCAGAGAAGAGGAACAGCATTTGTAAACCCAGTGAGTAATCTACTTTTAACGCAACAGGTTTTAAAGTTTACTTTTCTTACTTGTGATGAGCAATTGTAAAGGTTTTTTAAGCTGTATTAGACGGTGAATATTAATGAAAAATTGCTGGTTGGTTTTACATTTCAAAAAGGATGCACTTGAGCTATTTATAAAAAGCTTTCACATGATGACATGTTCTCTGTGTCTTGTTTTCCAGTAAACTAGTTACAAACAAGCCAAAATACACATTTAAGATACATTCACTGTCCTTTTCTGCGTCAGATCGCAGATTTGAAACTGTTACAACTTCATACTGTTACCCATTTTTTCTTTTGTAGATGGAAAGCTTGTGTGGATTTTACATATTTAAAAGAAATCTGCTGATCTAGATTATGTAATTTTATATGCAAACACCACCGACAACAGTGTAATTTCTGAATGAATGACAAGTGTCAGTTGTTAGAGAAGTGCAGTGCACTAATTTAATTACTTTTAATTCCGGTCTGGAGTACCCCAGACTGCATATTTTGGATGTCTCTGTTATCTGAAGTGCCCAGTGAAGGTCACTTTAGAGCCTCTATTAATGAGCTGATGATATTAATCAAGTGTGTTGCACAAGGATAAAATGTCCAGAGATTGGGTACCATAGGACCAGAGCCGCGAACAAAAAGGAACAGAAAAAAATCCTTAAGATCTGTATGATAAGAAAAAGTTGATTTATTTCCTTTTTCCACAGTCAAAGTTTTTCAGATATCTATTGATTTATTGATCCAAATGGTGTAGACTTGATATTTCTTTTCGCAGATTATTAGCTTTAAAGGCAATTTAGTCCAAAGTTTCAAAATCCATTAAAAAAACGTACTTAATACTACAAGAAATACCATCTCACACGTCTAACTGTAAATGAACTTCATGTAGTTTTATTCAAGGTTACAAATATTACATATATGCTAATTAAGACTTGAACCTCCAACCACACAAAAGCTTGAGAAGCCTTAACCTGTTTTCACCTAGTGGTAGATGTTGGGAAACAATGTTTGTTTTCACCTGATGAGATAACCATAGCAACAGTGAGCTTCTGAAGCACTTTTTGTTCGTTATTAGATGGATAGAACATTGACAACTTTTTGACAAAGCGTTTCTTTTTTTATTTACTTACCACTTATACACTACCAGTCGAAAGTTTTTGAACAGTAAGATTTGTAATGCTTTTTAAAGAAGTTTCTTCTGCTCACCAAGCCTGCGAATATTTTTGGCCCAAAGTACAGCAAAAACAGTAAAACTTTGAAATATTTTTTTCTGTTTAAAATAGTTTTCTATTTTGAATATATTTTAAAATGTAAATTATTAATGTTATTTCAATGCTAAATTTTTAGCATCATTACTCCAGTCACATGATCCTTCAGAAATCATTCTAATATTCTGATTCTGATATTCTGAACATTTATTATTATTATTCATAGAATACAGGTGAGTAAAAGTTTTTCAGGTTTCCTTGATAAATATAATGTTCAGAAGAATGGCATTTTATCTGAAATAGAAACCTTTTGTAAGGTTATTCAGATATTCAGATAAATGTTTGTAAATACAACAGTTTAAAATATTGATAATAATAATAATAAAACCTCTTGAATTGCAAATCAGTGTATTAGCATATTACAATAATTTCTGAAAAATTATTTGACACTGATGACTGGAGTAATGATCCTGAAATTAAGCTTTGATCACAGGAATTAATTACATTTTTAAATATATTCAAACAGAAAAGAGTTATTTTAAATATTTCAAAATTTACTGTTTTTGCTGTACTTTTTTTGTACTTTTTGCTGATCAAATAAAGGCAGGCTTGGCGAGCAGAAGAAACTTCTTTAAAAAGCATTAAAAATCTTACTGTTCAAAAACATTTGAATAGTAGTTTATAACACTAAAAAGTTTTTATTAGTGTATTGTGTTTGCAAAATGTCTAAATACAATTTGGTCACATAAGATTAAAGGGACAGTTCACCCAAAAATGAAAATTCTATCAATAATTACTCACCTTCATGTTGTTCCAAACCTGTAAGGTATTCATCTTTGGAACACAAATTCATTTTTGATGAACTCTGAGAGCTTTCTGATCCTGCATAGAGAGCAATGCAACTAATGTGTTCAAAGTCCAGAAAGGTGGTAAGAACATTGTTAAAAAAGTCCATGTGACTTCAGTGCTTTTACGAAGGTTCTACATCAGAACGCACGCACTGTGGTACTCTTGTAAATGCACGTCGAAGACTGGCACGGATGAGAAGAAATCGTTGAATAAAGTCGGTATTTTTCTTTTCTTTGTGTGCAAAAAGTATTCTCGTAGCTTCATAAAATTATGGTTGAACTGCTGATGTCACATGGACTATTTTATGATGTCCTTACTACCTTTCTGGGCTTTGAATGTGGTAGTTGCATTGCTGTCTATGCAGGGTCAGAAAGCTATGTTTTCATAAAAATATCTCAATTTGTGTTGTGAAGATGAATGAAGGTCTGATGGGTTTGGAATGTCATCAGGTGAGTAATTAATGACAGAATTTCCATTTTTGGGTGAACTATCCCTTTAATCGTAAGTTATTAATAAAGCGGTTCATATTTAAGCGGTTCATATTTACGGCTCATTGTTTGAAAGTTCTGCTTGTGGTTACAGGCGTCAGTGCATCACCCAGCGGGTTCATCTCAGAGGGATCATGTGGGTTCTGGAGAAGATCCGGGACTCGGTTGAAACAAATGTGCTCCGCCAAGGAGAAGCGGGTGACAAGGGGAAGGCGCCTGTCTATAGCAACGTCCTCACTCCCGACAAGATTCCAGATTTCTTCATCCCTCCAAAGCTGGTATGCTGCCCACCAGAAACCGAAGCTTCTGACGTCAAGTCCAAAGAAACTCTAAAACCCTCAACATCAGAGCAAACCATCAGCAACAAAAAGATCAACAGCCCTCGTAGCCCAAGGCTGGTCAGCAAATTGGCAGGAGACACCAAGAACCTACTAAGGGCGGCTAACCGGCACATCATACAGATCGAGAGCGCGGACGACGTCGTAGCGGGCGACACCAATGCCGACCCACAATCCCAGACTGCCATGTCGCTTCCTTACATTCCAAAGACTCAGACTTCTTATGGTTTCGCAACCTTGATGGAGAGTCCCCACACCAGACGAAAAGAGTCCTTGTTTCACTGCGACCACACCAGTCCAGTTACATCACCCAATACCCAACGCAAGTCCCAAGGGAAGAGCAGCAATGAAGGGAATCACCTCAACCCTCCGGACTTCAGCACCTCGCACATAAACCCCTACCGATACTTCAGCGGTGGCGAGAGTGACACCTGTTCTTCGGCAGAGTCGTCCCCGTTCAGTTCGCCACTGCTCTCTCGTTCAGCTTCTTTGCTGAAGATCTTCACCCATGAGACACAAGCCAAGGTTGCCAAAGGCAAGCGGACATTTGCAAGGCATAGCTCCTTATCCACGGACGAGTGCAGCTCGGCAGAGCCCAGCCCTAATGTTCCTCGACGGAGCCATTGTTCCTCCTTGCAAGGTGGTGGAGCTCTGGACCACCTTCAACACAAGGAGCACACCATCAACATGCACAAAGGAAGCACCGTTCGACTTTGCGCAGACTACGATGCTGGTACGGCCCGTTTGCGAATCCGCATTATGGCGGCCGAGGACCTATATGATCCCACGTTTGACATTAAGAGCATCAACTGTTGCGTGTCGCTCTACCTCAATCCGGGCAAGCTGCAGAAGCAGAGGAGCACGATAATCAAGAATAGCCGCAATCCCGTCTTCAATGAGGACTTCTTTTTTGATTCGGTGACTTCGGCTCAAGTTAAGATCCTAGCTTTGAAGATCAAGATTGTGAATAAAGGCACAAGCCTGAAAAGAGACACTCTGTTAGGCGAACGGGAGGTCCCTTTGTGCAAGCTCTTGTCTGGATGTTAGGCCTTCATGGAAAAAGGAATGAGGGGCCAGATTTACTGAACAGGGCAAATTAGCGTTAGAGTGCAATTCCATAAAAGCGCCAATGGGAGGGGAAAATTCTGCGTGTGATTTAAACCTCTTTCACACAGCTATTACGGAAAATACAATGATAATGTGTCCCGTGATTTGTCCCATTTGATTTCGGTTCATTCACACTGCCAGGGATTTTCCGGAATCTGTGCATGCATTCGCATGCAACCTGTAAAGACACGTGACATTTGGATGTGACGTGTAATGCGATGCGTACCTTAAACTGGCAAACAATCTCAGCTTTAGCACGGATAGTGATAGTGATTTTTTCGTTTCGAACGTTGATCTGCCTTAAAAACTTCAGCACAACCTTTTAGGGCATTGGTTCTGGAGCTCACACAGCGCTCATTCCAGGACTGATCTCGGCAACCCAACTAGGTCCCCAACTCGGGATCATTCCCGGGATCAATCCCGGAACCTGTTTGCGTTCATAATCTGGCAATTTTCCGGAATCAGTGTGCAGTGTGAAAGGGGCTATACTAACACATTTAAGAACACAGACGCAGCCAGATAATTTCCATAATGACCAGCGCAATCTATCAAGAGTAGCGCAAATTACCGCCTGCTTTAAGACATGCTTTTTTGGGCATTAAAAAAATGACGCAAATACCAGAAAGTTGACGAACGTGAACGTTAGCAAATCACGTTGCGTGATTTCATTTTAATACTCTCCTTCCAGACGTTTTTCTTCTGAAAGGGAAACTCCTAGAAAAGCATATTTAATAATATCAGACGCATGCCCTTTCAGCGCTAATTCTTCACTGTGTGTCTTTAGTAAATCCTGACAGTACTATTTTAATGCTAAAAGACCGTTTGCGCTGGCGCAAACTGTTAGTAAATCTGGCCCAGGACTTCTGTACTAGATATTTGCTTTGTTGTCTTTCATGTAGCAGGGGTAATTTAGTATTTAAAGATTCAGAAGGGACAACCACCACCTGCTCCAGATCAAGGCATTAGCCTAAATCTGTTGCTTGTAAATATAGAAGTGTCTTTTTGTAGGTTGCCTTCCGTATTTTGGCTGTCTACGCATTTAGCCTAATTAAGACTGAGCGTTTACCTTTTTGATTGTAAAGACTTATTTCCACAGAGCCGCAGTCCTTTGAAGCTACACAATGGCCCACTGTGCTAATGTTAGCTTTGATCCTGGATGCATCTGCTGGCTAATTTGGAGGATAAATAACCAGACTGAACAATGTTGCGTCACACTGCATGTGCTGGCGTCAAGACTTGTAAATGCGATGGCGTATTCTTGCAAATGTGCAGAATGTCATTTGGTGAAACCCAGAAGCCTTATTGAAGAGTGATTTTTGCATGTTTAGATTTGCTCAGTTTGGACTATTTTTGTACTGAGCATCGTTATCTGTACCTATTTGTTGGATGTCATCGTACGAAATGAGTGTTCTGGCTTGGACGCTTTGTCGAAAGCCTTTTATAAAACAGGGTTCATATGAAATACTTTCTTTTGAAAGTCTTTCCATGCACACTACTTACCCAGAGGAAAGTACTAAGTGAAATAGCACCTCATGTTATAGGAGGATCCAAATTCCAATCCTGTAGCCAAAAGTGTAATGGTAAAAATGATCATAAAATCATATGGGAAGAAAACTGAAGTGTATATGCTGCATGTGTCATTATGCAAATTGATGATCTGACATGCAATTAGCATTTTCCTTAAACAAGAAATGGTATTAATATAAAAATGTTGGAAACTGGGCATGAATATGATGATGAATGAATGGATGAATGCTGGATATTTCTTTTCTGGTTTGAGATATTGTTTTTCTGGTAAAATAGGACTAAGTAGCTATTAAATTATTGGAAGGAATATCTAGACTCCTTTGATGAGTCATATTAAATTATATAAATTTAGTAAGAGTTTATTTCCTTTCTGGCTCCGCTTTATAGATAAAGAGCCGAAAAGGCATTTTTGAGGTAATGAGGCAGCGAGTGCTCATTAAAATGCTAAAAAAACATCAAAAATGGCCCCATTGAAACTAACTAATAGCTGGTTGGTTACAAAGGCGATGCAGGGAACGGACAAGAACATTTCTATATTTATGATCTGTGGATTGTGCCGTAATTATTTGAGTGCAAAAAGCATATGAAGCTTTTCATTTATATTCAAGTGTTTCATTAAGTCTTTAATTTTCCTAAACCACTCGAATGCTGGAGTCTTCCTGTTTTAACAGGTGTATTTTGCTAAATGAAAAAAGTGCCAATCCTATGTACTTGATGTAGAAGTGAACTGTTCACCTGGCGTTTTTAGCGTGATTTGTTCATAGTGGATCCTGTCGACTCTGGTGTTTGTAACTCGTGTGCATGGATAATATTTTCACTGTGGTAATCAACCTATAATATTTTTTGATGGAGATCTCAGTGTAATTTTTTCTGCACCTCTGCATGGATGTTCAACTGGTGTATCTGTATCTTAGATGGACAGATGGAGGTTTTGCAACTCATGAAAGAAATAATAAAAATAACACATTTGTGGCCATTTTTGCTTTTTTATTTAACACTGTTTGATCAATGTACTACATTTTAACTCCATTGTTAGTCATTTGTATACCAGTAATGGTGAAAATGGCAATGACAATTCATTGCTATTCACCACACATGATCTGAGGTAATGTTTCATGTGTGGATAATGAATTTATAATGAAAGGAGATCCAGATAACTGATATATTAAAATATTAACATAAAAAACATGATATTTCTTTTTAAAATGAGCTTTTGTGCCACTGTGTTACATTCAAAATGTTTTGTAGATGATTGTAAATGCAAAGTTGTTAACTATGATCTTAACTAATGAATATAATTGTACCACACATTTTCAATCAGTATTTTTGTGTTTTGTGCCTAGAAAAAAAAAGTTTGCTAAGTTTGTCTAACACCAATGCATCAGTTTGCTTCAAAAGGCCTTTATTACTTCTTATGTAATTTTTATAATGGATAGGTGCACTTTTTTGGACTTCAAAATCTCAACAGCCATTCACTGCCATTATAAAGCTTGGGAGAGCCAGGACATTTTTCAATATAACTCCGACTGTATTTGTCTGAAAGAACAAAGTCATATACATCCTGGATGGCTTATGGGTGAGTAAATCATAAGGTAATTTTCCTTTTTGTTTGAACTATCCCTTTAATTGTCATTTTGATGAATGAGGACATGCAAATTGGCTTATATTCTGATAATTGTAGAAAATTTTGTCAAATCTTTTTTGTGATGAGAATCACCTGGTGACACCAGACAGAACTAATTTAATTCAATTATAATTGTTATCCTGTAATGATTTTTAACAACACCAATGGAAGTCATTAGCCACTGTTATTAAATATATGTATCTGAGACTTTTCCTCTGTCCCCTAAAAAGAATGTGACCTCTATGCTATGAGAAAACAAAATATAACACATGTCTACGGTCACCACGGGAAACCATTCCAGAAGTTTCTGGGGCTTCAAGGTTTCTCAGCAAACAGAAATGTTCAAACGGGGCTGAAAAGGCCAGGCATCTCTTTCTGGTAAACAGATAACAGCAGAGGGTCATCTGTCTTCACTGTCTGCCTGGCCTCCACCTCATTAGGCCACAGGAAAGAAAAAGAGTGTGAAAGCAGAACAGAATGAGAGCAGAAAGAAAGACAGAGAGGTAGCAGAGCACACCTGTTTTTCCAAATGAGCCATCCATAGTTTCAACCTTCTCTCTCTGAGCTTGTCTCTATGATGGCCATACTATACATTTCTGCCTCTTTTCTTAAACTTCCCTGACTGGATTCAATGTCCTTTCCAGTAAGTAACAAATAACACTAAACACTATAGAACTACAACAAACTTTAATGCTAAGGTTTAACAAGCATCACTAAAAATACTGGTTTTTTTTTTTTTACGACATGACGCACTGCAATTGCCATAATACCTAGATGACAACCCATGATGTTCTACTCAGAGGAAGTGCCGTGATGTGGTACAGTGGTCACGTAGTTCAGCTCTGAGTAAAAAATCACGTGTTGTCAACTCGGAATCCCCTTAAGTCGTGATGTAAGGAAAGCTGTTTCCATCCTACTCTCTGCTTGTTGGAGTTGAGAATACTATCTCAACAGTCATTCATGAGCCTCAATTCTCACGCCTCAATTGCGTCTTCCGTGCAAGTTAAAACGCCGCTTTGTCACGAAAGCTAATCAGCAAAGAACTAATTGACACGTCTGGTTGTATCAGAAAATTGGGTAGAGCACACAAGTGACGCGAAAAACATCCCGCAGGTAATGTTGTGTGCACACCAAAAGCTAATTTAATTATTCGCGCAAGTAGATTACATACAAAGTCAATGCACACACACACAAACAGACGTGAATTGCCAGGTATGTGCTCACTCTAGTTTACTTGCAGGATGTTTTTCACGTCAAAAACATAAAAACAACAAAAACTTTTTTTTTTTTTTTTGAAATTTCACTTGTGTGATAAAAAAGCACTTTGTGGAAAAAGGTTTTATTTTTCTCTTTAAATCTAACTGATAGATCTAACTGATGTTTATTTGTGTTTAGACTGGTAATCTTGATAAAACATCTCGTTTTTAAGACAACGTTTTAAGAAATGGCATGTTATTCAGGGGCAAACAACTACTTCCTTACGATTTGTTGTGAAGTCCTTCAGTCCCAAAACCCGCCCAACTGCTACTCAAAACCAAAAGTAGCCCAATCGCGTCCCCCGGTAAAAATTGCTTTCCAGGGGGTAACATACACGTTTTGTGGCGGGGTTCCTCTGGTAAAATTAACATTCCAGGGCCTAAATATTACATTATTGGGGTTGCTTCAACCCGCGGACATGAAAAACAACCCCCGGCAACAGTATAAAAGCAGCCCAATTCCGTGGGAAAACCGTGGACTTGTCAAAACTGCAGGACGTGTCAATAAGCTCTTTGCCGATTGGCTTTCGCGACAGTGCATCATGCAAATTTTTAACTCAACAAAATTTCAACTTGAGTGCATTATAAAACCCTTTTAGCAAAGAGCTAATTGACATGTCCGGTTGTGTCAGAAAATGTAGGAGCGATTTTGTGTGAATTAATGAATTTCAAATTTTCAAGCTAATTGACATGTCAAGCTGTATCAGAAAATGATGGAGAGCATGCACAATGTTTTTATTTGCACAAGTTATTCAAAGCAAATTATTGCATTGCGTTATGGTGTGTTCACACCAAAAGCAAATTTAATTATTTACACGTATTGATTAAATACAAAGTCAATGAAAAGACGTTAATAGATGTGAATTTGCATCGGGTGATGCAAATGACGAAAATTAGGTATCGCGATTGAGGCGAATAATGCGCATTTGCGGCAATCGCGTCTTCCACGCAAGCTGAAAAATTTCAACTCAAGCAGAAAAATTCACATGACGTGTTGTTGCGCAAGCCAATCAGCAAAGGGCTTATTGATACGCCAGTTTGACACGTTCAGTTGTATCAGAAAATGGAGTACAGCATTACACAATGTTTTTATTTGCGTGAGTGACACGAAAAATATCCCACAAGTTATCTAGAGCAAATGATTTTTTTACGCAGCTCATCCAAAACCTTCATTGCTAATTCCAAAACGTCATTTTAGACCACTTGAGCCGTTGATAGCAAACTAATGCAGTTATTAATGAAGTTTAGACAGATGGACAGAATTAATATTTAAATTGTATTTGTTTGGCCAGTGTCATTGTGGGTTTTGGTTATTTTGCTGTTTTGGGCTGTAAGGACCTTTGAAAAAAATTAAATTGTGTGGTGAAGTGATATACATATAATGCGGTCAAGTGCTGCCTGGAACTACTTTCGCCATTCATTTCCCTGAAAATAATGCACACCATTAGATGGAATGTTCGCCAGCCAATCAGATTCAAGCATTTAGTAGCCCGTAGTATAAGATGAGCATATTCACTTTGCTTTAGGTGTGAACACACTATTACTCACTCTAGTTTACTCATGGGATGTTTCACGAGTAAAAAAAATATATATCATGCATTTATATGTATCAATATGTTCTTCGACGACTGGCTTGTGTGACAATGTATTATACAAATTTTTATTATACTAATTTTTCAACTTGCGCAGAAGATGCAATTAAGGCATATATTGCATGATCGTGGCCATCGCATTGCCCAATTTGTGTAATTTTTTTTATGTGGCTTTCTGTAATACTTGATTCTGATTGGTCAATTGCACAGTATAGCGGTAAGATATTTTGTTAGTTGTTGCCCATAACAATGTTGTATAGCTAGGTGTAACTGAAACTGGCTCTACTTTCAAATCTCGTGAATAGGGTTGGGTATCCAAATTATCAAGAGCCAGGTATTCAATAAGAAGTGCATTTCGATTCCGCTTAACGATTCCTCCGTTCACATTTTATTGTGATTTTAAAGGTTAAAATCAACAATTTCTCAAACTGTTATGTGCATTTCCACTGCAGAAAGGTCATTCCGGGTCGAATCTGACTTCTCTTTCACATTTACCACCCAATATGCACAAAACATATATACAAAAAAACAGTATATAAAACAGTATATCATCATAAACACAGCCGCTTTTTGTCGAAAATGAAAGTGCAAATAAACAGACGAGAAAGAAAATGCACGTGTAACAGTATTTTTAGATCCGAGTGTGTTCGGTGTTAAAGGGAATATTTTTAATATCTTTTAATAATACTGAATATCTTTCATAACTTTAATGAGGATTAATCTATATTATATTCATGAAAAGAAAACTATGCAGTGTTTGAAAACTGTTTTTAAACATTGATTAAAATTTCTGTACCTGCACTTTGTTCAGTTGTATTTATTTATGCTATTGCTAATTTACTAGCTTGTTCCGATTTTATTACTGACTGTTTACTTGTCTTTAACAATTTATTGTTTAAAATTAATATAAGTCTAGTTGTTTTTGCTGTGGTATTTTTTGTTAAAACCATAGGCAAAAGTTCCTCTTAGGTCTAAGTGTTCTGTAGGCTGCTGGTTTTTGCTCATGTTACTCAGCTGCAACAGAAAGCTTTGTAGAAATACAAAATAACTTAATTTTTTATTGACTTTTTTATGTTATTGGAATTGAAACTAGGAACTAAGAATCGGAATCGATAAGTAGAATCGGAATCGGAATCAGAATCTGAATCGAAAATATTAGAACGATGATCAACCCTACTCCTAAAAAAACCTTTCATGTCTTTCATGTGTTTCGTACAAATACAACAGACGCCATTTTGTGTATCAAATGTTTTTTTAAATAACCTAGTAAGAATTATGTATATATTACTGTAACAGTTGATTTATTTGGTAAGTAGCTGTGTACCCGAATAATGTACAATTAGTCGTTAACGCTCAATAAAACCCCATGTGGAGTACACTTTCTTTTTAAGATAACCAATTGATATATGTGCTAAAAATGCGCGTTTTGGAATAATGTTCTTTCTGTTTTGTTTTTTTTTTTTTGTTGTTGTTTAACTGATACATCTAACTGATGTTTATTTGTGTCTAGACTGGTAATCTTGATAAAATGTCTCAGAAGACACAGTTTCATTTATCACAAGAAATGGCATGGTATTCAGGGGCAAGCAACAACTACTTCCTCACGATTTGTTGTGATTAAAAGCCCTTCAGTCCTTATCAACATGGTGATTTGTTCAAGACTTGTTTGTGACATTAAAGCTGCCTTTGTGTAGGATTACACTTGCTACAGCCTTTCTTCACCTCTGACATGATGTTCTTTGAAAATGCCCTCTCACACAGTTCAGAAATTGATTTTTCGTGTATTATATTGGAAGCTGGGGTAATATATGTTGCAGCATGAACTCTTTGACATCTGCTGGAATTAGTTTTTCACGTGTTTTTTCATGACAGAATGATAGAAAGGGATTGGGAATCAGTGCTTTTCTGAATACGCCGTTATTCTGTTTACTTGCTAGTGAGGATGTCTTTGGCTAAGCGTCCACAAGAAATCTGGAATTTTATAGCAGATCATCAAACCTCTGCCATATGTTTCTTCTCTGTTATCATCAGGGGCAGATGTTCCTGGGGTTTCCATGGGAACTCATGTCACTCTGATTTAGATTGGCCGTTTGTTGCCTGTAGGTGCAATAAACCTGAACTGAGAGGAGGCCTGTGATCGCTGGAGTGAGCTTCATTGCTCATGCTAGATGGAAAGACAAGAGAAGACATCTAAGACAGTACAGGTCATCTTAAAAGGTCAAGAGTGTCAAGAGACAAGTGGAAATATGTCTATGTAAGTGATCCATCTGCAAGAGTATTCATGATAAATATTGAGTTCTGTAATATTCCAATTCTCGACATGGCCAATGTAATTAAATTAATTTAAATTCAAATGTATTATTATGAAATGTAATATAAATATTATTTACATTTAAATTTTTTAAAATACTTTTTAGTAGCTTTTAAGGAAGTTATCGGCAATGATTCTGTACATTTACATATTTATAAACCACTGTACAGATATGATACTTCGGGGTATTTCTAACAATACCATGGTATTACCTTAATGGGGGAAAAACAATGGTACTTTTTGGAATTTATTTATGCATGGCAATTTTCTGTAGACTACAAATGAATATCAGAATAGAGGTATAAGGCAGTGGTCAGACAGTGACATTTTGGATGCTAGACTCACATTCATTGGTAACAATCAAAGAAAAGCTACACATTTTTCCATGATGTAACAAACTGTTCCGGTTGCAGTTCATCCTGCATGATATGTCAGACCATCTTGTATGCCCGTCTCTCCCCATTTCATTCCAGCACATGCACAACGGACAGGCAGCAGCCCCTTCACTTGTTCCCTGACTCTGTTGTTGCCATAGCAATCCCCCAGCCAATAAGAGCCCTTACCTTTTGCTCCCTGAAACCAAAGGGAAGCACATGAATATGTGGAGATGATGCTGGGTCTTGCTTTTCCACGGTGGGCTTCTGATTGCAAACATGTTGAGCTGTTTAAATAAAGTTTTTACATTCAAAAAGTTTTGAGTGTCCAAAACTCATAGTTGCATATTGAGCCCACCCCTAAAGGTGCAATCGCAATTTTGTAGACATTTTTCAGGCAAAAAATTGTCTGATGTATATTGCCAAAAGTGTACCAATTTCTGAAACACAGCTTGTACAGAATTTTCTGTATGGGAGTTGCGTGCTAACAAGGACTCTAGTGACCACCGCCTCTAGCATCAGTCGCTAGTGCGCCTCTTAAGATGAGGGAAGTTAGGTTTAGCTTCGCAGCTGTAACCAGCTGGCCTCCATTAACCCCCCAAACCTCAATCCCATCTGTGTCTCAGCACCCCTCCAGTTCTACTCTCCTCACTCACTCCAAGCAGAATTCGAACCAGTGTTTCCAGTATGGTGCTAACAAGGATGCTAAAGACCTCAGGCTCTAGCGTTAGTCATTACTGCATTTCTAGAGTTCAGGGGAGTGACCAGCTGGCCTCCGTTCCACCCTTCCTCTGAACCTATATTCCATCGGCACCAGTGTAACCCCTCCGGAAAGGAGGAAAAGAGGTGACATGAGGTAATACCAAGTATGGTGACCCATACTAGGAATTTGTGCTCTGCATTTAACCCATCCACTGTGGGCAGCCATTGCTGCGGCGCCCGGGGGTTTGGTGCCTTGCTCAAGTCCTCAGTCATGGTATTGAGGGTGGAGAGAGTGCTGTACAGTCACTCCCCCCACCTACAATTCCTGCCAGACCCGAGACTCGAACCTGCAACCTTTGGGTTACAAGGGTTGCCATTAGGCCACAGCTGCCCCCACAACTATTATGGCACTAACAAGGACCTTAAAGATCTCAGGCTCTAGCATCAGTTGCTGGTCCATCTCTTGAGTTAAGGGTAGTGACCAGCTGGCTACCGTAACCCCCCCAAACCTTAATCCAATCTGGATCATGGCACTAATGTAACCCCTCTGGTTCTACTCTCCTCACTCACTCTGAGTGGAATTTGAAACAGCATTTCCGGCATGGGAAGTGGGTGTGCTAACAAGGATGCTAAAGGCCACAGCCTCTAGCATCAATCATTAGTGTGTCTCTTGAAATCAGGGGAATGACCAGCTGGCCTCCTTTACACTTAACCCCCAAAACCTCAACCATATCCGGGTCATGGCACCAATGTAACCCCTTCGATTCTACTTCCCTCACTTACTCAGAGTGGGATTTGAACTGGCATTACCAGCATGGGAGGTGAGCATGCTAACAAGGACGCTTAAGACCACAGGCTCTAGCGTCAGTCGCTAGTGCACTATTTGAGATCAGAAGAGTAACCAGCTGACCTTCGTTTCACTTACCCTCCTAAACCTCATCTCCACCCAGGTCACAGCATCAGTGTAACCCCTCTGATTTTACTCTTCTCACTCACTCCGAGCGGGATTCAGACTGCCATTTTCAGCCTGGGAGGCGGGTATCTAACAAAGATACAAGATCAAGCATCAGACACTCACCCTCCTAAACCTCACTCCCATCCTGGTCATGGAACCAATGTAACCCCTCTGGTTCTACTCCCCTCACTTGCTTCGAGTGGGATTCAAACCTGCGTTTCCGGCAGTGGGAGGCGAGTATGCTAACAAGGACGGTAAAAACTGCAGCCTCTAATATTACAGCTCTTACCAGCTGGCCTCCATTACACACATTCCCCTAAACCTCAATCCCATCTGGGTCACGGCACCAATCTAACCCCTCTGGTTCTACTCTCCTTACTTCCTTGAAACAGGATTCGAACCAGCGTTTCTGGCATATGAGTTGGGTGTGCCAACAAGGACGCTAAAAACCACAAACTTTTCTAAACCTCAATCCCATCCAGATCACGGCACCAATGTAACCCCTCTTGTTCTACCTCTCACACTCTCCGAGTGAGATGTGAACCAGCATTTCCAGCATGGGATGCGGGTGTGCTAACTAGAATGCTAAAACCGCAGCCTCTAGCATCAGTCGCTAATGTGCCTCTAGAGATCAGGGGAGTGAGGTTTACCCGCACAGAACCTACCAGCAGGCCTCCATTACACTAACGCCCTTTAAACCAACCCTATCTGGGTCGCGGCACCAATGTAATCTCTCTGGTTGTACTCCCCTCGCTCACTCCCAGCAGGATTCGAAATGCCATTTCCGGCAGTCACACTCCTCTGGAGATCAGGGGAGTGAGGTTTACCTGAACAGTTTTTACCAGCTGGCCCCCTTTACACTCACCCTCCTTCTCTCCGGATCACGGCACCAATGTAACCCTTCCGGTTCTACTTTTCACACTCACTCCATGGGAGGCGGGTGTGCTAACAAGAACATTAAGACCACAGCCTCTATCATCACAGCTCTTACCAGATGGCCTCCGCTACACTCACCCCCCTAAACCTCACTTCCATCCGGGTCACGACACCAATGTAACCCCTTCCATTTCTACTCTCCTCACTCACTTCGAGATTCGAACCTCTTGCACCTCTTAAGATCAGATGAGTAAGGTAAAAAGTTAAATGACTTTTTTCCAATATTTTTAATTCCAGGGTGAAATATGGGCTTCCACATTTATCATTTACAGGCAGAGTGTCTAAACATTAAGACAAGCCTAGCAATAAACCAGAATGCCTTAGCAACCAATCAAAATACCTTAGAAACTACACAATGTGGCAGCAAGTTCAAATACATGCACATTTATGTACTCAAATAGTTTTTGAAAAATAATAGTAGAGCTAGTAGAGGGGTTGAGAGGTATGTTTAAGAGTTTTGTCATGCATTATGTATTTACCACTCAAAGAGTACAGATCATAGGAGCCCTACTAGCTGCTGAGGTGTATAAAAAAGTAAAAGGAACAATGTTTGTCATGATAAAAGAGATTCTCGGAGGAATTACTCAGAGCTGTACAGCCTGCGGGGAAAACAAAGCACATCTTTCCGATTGGCAATTCCTGGAGTGGTCTTTCCATGAAACACTCCTCTCTGGTTAATGAAGATTGCACCATATGCACAGCCAAAGAGAATGATGGTGAATAACAGAAAGGAGTGAATATTTATTTATGCAGTTGCTAGGGTCTAGACTAGACAAAAGAGCCCACTCTCAAGTTTCAGTGCCCAGAAATGGCTGAAGGTGAAATCATAGGTTTCCAAAATGGTACAATTTGTAGGTGTCAATCTGAGGGCATCATTAAGATTTTTTTTTTTTGATTCTGCCAGTGGAAGAACAATATAATAAATAGTTTGGAGTTTCTAAATGTCACTTAAACTTTTTTTCTTAAACTGAGCTCAATGCACCATTGCATATCCGAATCAGGTTTGGCTGTAATAAATAACATGCTTCACGAGGCCATTCCATTTGACACGTCATAGCGAGAATGGCACAAATCAGCTTCCAAATCAAAATCCAACTCAATACTGTATTCAAACCCTCCACTGTTTCCATGTGAATGCGCTCAAATTGCAATCAACTCTTTCCCATTTTATCCGGTAAGAAACGGGCCGAGGTGAGCGTGCAGTCATTGTTTGCGGTCGGGATTAATCAGCATCGATAAAATGTGGAGGGATTAATGGGACACCTCGCCGTTGCCATGGAGACACCGTCGACGCGGACACCTGTGAATTAATAACCGCCTGCCGGCGAGCAACAACAGCCGAAGCTTTAATTAGAGTATGGGGAGGGGGGAACATGATGAACGGCGAAACGTATTTTGGCATCCTTTTTAACGCACTGCTTCCATAAAATCAAAGAGAATTATCTCACAATTGAACAGGTGTCCAGGGCCTCAAAGTGCCAAGGCTATATCCTCTCAATCTTTCATGTTGTTAAAGACTTGCACAATATACTAACACCTCTGTTAAATTCCAGGTGTCTGTTTGCAGTCTGTACCTATGATTTATTAAGAGCAAATTGAAACATAGATATCTCTGATTTCTTATCTTGTTTGCTCCTGCCTGTGTAAAGTTGATGGCTGTGTTCAAAATCTAGTGAGTTGCCTAGGAAGCATTTTGAGACATGCTGTCTTCTAAGATATTTTAAAGGGATAGATAATTCTGTCATCATTTATTCACCTCATGTTGTTCCAAACCGGCATGAGTTTCTTTCTTCTGTAGAACACGCAAACAAGATTTTTGGACACAATGGAGTCCCAACAGCTTGAAGCAGTGTCTGTTTTTGGCATGATTATGAGTAAATAGTGACAGAATTTTCAATTTTAGGTGAACTATCACTTTAAGGCGTCTTTGTGAATAAGACAATCCCAGAATGCATTGAGGCAAACCAAAATATTGCAGTTCTGATTTTTTTCAGAATTGCGTCACAAATTTGCAATTTTAAGAAAGAAACTTTCTTTTTTGAGCAATGAAGTCAGAATTTCTCAAATTGTGAGAATTGCGAGTTTGTATCACACAGTTCTGAGAAAAAAACATCAGAATCGTGAGAAACTGGCATTTGCAAGTAAAAAGCTTCTATCTCGAAGTTCTGACTTTATTACTCGCAATTGCGAGTTTATATCACAATTCTAAGAAAAATGTCAGAATTGCGAAATGATGTAAACTCAGATGTTAACTCGCAATTGCAAAAAAAATCAGAACAGTAAGATACAAACTCCCATTTGCAAGAAAAAAGTCAGAATTGTGAGTTTTTATCTCACAGTTCTGACTTTATTTGTCGCAATGGGGAGTTTACCTCACAGTTATGAGAAAAATGTCAGAACTGCGAGATGTAAACTCACAATTATGAGAAAAAAAGTCAGAATTGCAAGATACAAACTGGCATTTGCGAGAAAAAAGTCAGAATTGTAAGATAAAAAGGTGAAAAAAAAGCTATTTCTCACAATTGCAAGTTTATATCAAAATTCTAAAAAAAAAAAGTCTGATTTACGAGATGTAAACTGGCAATTGCCAAAATAAAAGTCATAACTGTATAAAAAGTCGCAAAAACACTTTTCCATTTTTTATTCAGTGGCAGAAATGAGCTTTCGCAGCTCAAGCCTCTGTTACTAGGTTTAAAATGATGATTTGGACTTAGGTGTAGGAAGAGATGCGTAAGAAAATGATCCTACTCACAAGAGCATTTTAAAGACAAAAAACAGACGAATGTCTTGAGGTATGGTAACCTGCCAGGGCTGCATCTCCACCTCGGGTGTGCATTATTTTCTAATAATTCGTCGTCAGTTCCTTACATATATGTGACCCTGGACCACAAAACCAGTCATAAGGTTAAATTTTACAAAACTGAGACGTATACATCATATGGAAGCTCAATAAATAAGCTTTCTATTGATGTATGGTTTGTTAGGATAGGACGATATTTGGCCGAGATACATCTATTTGAAAATCTGGAATCTGAGGGTGCAAAAAATCTAAATATTGAGAAAATCGCCTTTAAAGTTGTCCAAATTAAGTTCTTAACAATGCATATTACTAATCAAAAATTAAGTTTTGATATATTTATAGTAGGAATTTTACAAAAAATCTTCATGGAACATGATCTTTACTTAATTTCCTAATGATTTTTGGCATAAAAGAAAAATCAATAATTTTGACCCATACAATGTATTTTTGGCTATTGCTACAAATATACCCCAGCGACTTAAGACTGGTTTTGTGGTCCAGGGTCACATATGTGTGCTATGTATGTTTATGCTTATTAGAGTGTTGTGTCATTAGCTTAGCCACATGCTGACAATAAAAGCTTTTGAAATGTATGGTACGTCCTGTCTCCGTCATGTGAGAAGTTATTTGTATTTTGCTGCCAGTGTAGTGTTCAAAATTGATTATTTTTTCCTGATTTCCTTCCAGTGCTGAAGACGTGCAGTCACATTAACTGTTGTTTAGGGTATTTTAGTGTGTGATATCCTCCTTTCAAGAGGAATCCACATATTTCGTATGAGGGTGAAAGATTTTCCGCCGTAGATTTCGCAGTGGTCTCAGAGCTGGTCATTCGAAATCGCTAGGTTTGAAAGCTGCTTGGTTTAGCAAAGCAGCAATTTTACTAATGTGACCACACTTTAGCTGTCTAGGTGGGTTGTATGCAGCAAGACAGTTTCTTGCTGATGTCACAAACATAATCAACAGTGAATTATGTAGAATTCCCATGATAATGCACTAAATCTGTGCAGAACTGCGGACGTGTGAATCAGCCCATAATGAATCTGGGATTATGAGGGTTTTTGTTGAAGAGAAGCCAGTGAATGGGATTTATTTGTGGCTAGGCCACTATTGTGACAGGCTGCTTTGACGTCATGCGCGATATAGATGGAAACTTCCACCGCATCAGCCAGGAAGAGCGACAGGTGTTTCTCTGACCTCTTATCAAGAGTGAGCTGTTCTTTGTGGAGTGCAGCTGAGTTGGAACGATGTATTTTACTTTCTTTTATCTCATTTGTGAAATCTTGAGGTGCTTTTTTCTGTACTATCATTTGATTTGACTTGCCTGCTGCCCTGGACAAACCAGATAACTTGAGAGAAATAGTTTTGCCCTTTGTGAATGGAGCTAAAAACTTAATCCTTTTATTTGAGTCTTTTTTTCTAGTCGGCACTTTTGGGGATTACACATAAAAATAGAAGTTTCTGGCACATCTAGGAAAAAATACTTAAATACTTAATACTTAAAAGGGTTGTACTGTATATTAAGAGCCAAAATAGATCATAAAATTGTACATCAATATTGTACAAAACATAGCAATCATTAAATTAGTTAAATAAATGTTATAATTCATTTTAGCATTATTTTATTGTAATTTTTATGGAAGACAAAATAAATAATTAAATTAAATTAAATTAATTAAATACATTTTTAAATAAATTGTTAAAATTTAAATCATTTGCTAAAAAGTAATTGACCTAAATTAAACTTACTGTTGTTGTAAATTAATAAAAAAAAATTAAGCAGAAATAAAAACATTTATAATTTCTGAAAGTTTTGCACTTTCTATAGCAAACAGTAATAAAAAGTGATCATTTAGCTTAATACTGATACAAATAATAAAAGTTTGATTATTTACCCACCATGCTATAGAAAGTGTTGCACTTTCTATAGCAAATAGTAATAAAATAGGGATAATTTCTTTTAATATAAAAAATAGAAAAATTTGATTATTTACCCACAATGCTATAGAAAGTGTTGCACTTTCTATAGCAAATAGTAATTAAAAATAATAATTTCATTTAATACTGATAAAAATAATAAAAGTTTGATTATTTACCCACCATGCAATACAAAAGTGTTGCACTTTTCATAGCATGTAGTAATAAAAATAGTGATTAATTTCTTGTAATACTGATAAAAATAATACAAATTTGATTATTTACCCACCATGCTATAGAAAGTGTTGCACTTTCTATAGCAAATAGTAATTAAATAGTGATAATTTCTTGTAATACTGATAAATATAGTAAAAATTTGATTATTTACCCTCAGTGCAATAGAAAGTCTTGCTAAATAGTAATAAAAATAGTGATCCTTTAACTTAATACTGATAAAAATAGTAAAATAAAAAAATAGTGATAATTTCGTGTAAATGGTAAAATTTTATTTACTAACCATGCTACAGAAAGTGTTTCTGTAGCAAATAGTAATAATAATAGTGACAATTTCTTTTAATACTGTTAAAAAAAATAGTAAAAATGTGATTATTTGCCCATAATGCTATGAAAAATGTAGCACTTTCTAAAGCAAATAATACAAAAAATAGTGATAATAAAAAATAGTAAAAAATCTGATTATTTACCCACAATGCATAGAAAGTGTTGCATGTTCTATAGCAAATAGTAATAAAAATAGTGATAATTTCAATCAATATTGATAAAAATAGTAAAATAAAAAAAAATTGTGATAATTTCGTTTAATACTGATAAAAATAGTAGAAATAAAAAAATTGTGATCATTTCGATCAATATTGATAAAAATAGTAAAATAAAAAAATTGTGATAATTTCATTTAACACTGATAAAAATAGTAAAAAAAATTGTGATAATTTCGCATACTAATAAAAATAGTAAAAAAAATTGATTATTTACCCATTATGCTACTGAAAGTGTTGCACTTTCTATAGCAAATAGTAATAAAAAAATAGTGATCATTTCATTTAATACTGATAAAAATAGTAAAAATTGTATTATTTACCCTCAGTGGAATAGAAAGCGTTGCTAAATAGTAATAAAAATAGTGATAATTTGTCCTAAAACTCATAAAGAAAAAAGAAAATTAGACATAATTTCTCGTAATACATGATAAAAATAGTAAAAATGTGATTATTTGCCCATAATGCTATGAAAAATGTAGCACTTTCTAAAGCAAATAATACTAAAAAATAGTGATAATAAAAAATAGTAAAAAATCTGATTATTTACCCACAATGCATAGAAAGTGTTGCATGTTCTATAGCAAATAATAATAAAAATAGTGATAATAATAGTGATAGTGATAATAGTGATAAAAAAAATTGTGATAATTTCGATTAATACTGATAAAAATAGTAGAAATAAAAAATAGTGATAATAGTGATCATTTGTCCTAAAACTCATAAAGAAAAAAGAAAATTAGTCATAATTTCTCATAATACATGATAAAAATAGTAAAAAATGTTATCATTTACCCACAAATAGTAATAAAAATTGTGATAATTTTATTTAATACTGACAAAAATAGTAAAATAAAAAATTGTGATAATTTCATGTGTACTGATAAATGTAAAAACATTAAATAAAAATAAACAACATTTATAATTTTTGAAAGTGTTGCACTTTCTATAGCAAACTAATAAAAAGTGATCATTAAGTTGGCTTGGGAAAGCCAACTTACTGAAATCCTATTTAAACTTATTATTCTTCTTCTTCTTTTTTTTACCGAAATATTTTTAGACACTATCTCCTCCTAGACCGTTCAAGCTACATACTCCAAACTCGGGTCAGATCTTCATACTGTTCAGACTTAGATTGCTATATCTTTTCAGACTGTTTTGAGTTATGGTTTTCTTAAAAATTAATATTAAAAATCATAAAAAGGTCCCATAGACTTTCATTGACCAAAAGTCCAAAAGTCCTGCTAGAAGCCATTGATACTCAATTAAGCTTTAAGCTATCTATCTATCTATCTATCTATCTATCTATCTATCTATCTATCTATCTATCTATCTATCTATCTATCTATCTATCTATCTATCTATCTATCTATCTATCTATATCTTCAAACCTTATCTATCTATCTATCTATCTATCTATCTATCTATCTATCTATCTATCTATCTATCTATCTATCTATCTATCTATCTATCTATATCTTCAAACCTTATCTATCTATCTATCTATCTATCTATCTATCTATCTATCTATCTATCTATCTATCTATCTATCTATCTATCTATCTATCTATCTATCTATCTTCAAACCTTATCTATCTATCTATCTATCTTCAAACCTTATCTATCTATCTATCTATCTATCTATCTATCTATCTATCTATCTATCTATCTATCTATCTATCTATCTATCTATCTATCTATCTATCTATCTATCTATCTATCTATCTTCAAACCTTATCTATCTATCTATCTATCTATCTATCTATCTATCTATCTATCTATCTATCTATCTATCTTCAAACCTTATCTATCTATCTATCTATCTATCTATCTATCTATCTATCTATCTATCTATCTATCTATCTTCAAACCTTATCTATCTATCTATCTATCTATCTATCTATCTATCTATCTATCTATCTATCTATCTATCTATCTATCTATCTATCTATCTATCTTCAAACCTTATCTATCTATCTATCTATCTATCTATCTATCTATCTATCTATCTATCTATCTATCTATCTATCTATCTATCTATCTATCTATCTATCTATCTATCTATCTATCTATCTATCTATCTATCTTCAAACCTTATCTATCTATCTATCTATCTATCTATCTATCTATCTATCTATCTATCTATCTATCTATCTATCTATCTATCTATCTATCTATCTATCTATCTTCAAACCTTATCTATCTATCTATCTATCTATCTATCTATCTATCTATCTATCTATCTATCTATCTATCTATCTATCTATCTATCTATCTATCTATCTTCAAACCTTATCTATCTATCTATCTATCTATCTATCTATCTATCTATCTATCTATCTATCTATCTATCTATCTATCTTCAAACCTTATCTATCTATCTATCTATCTATCTATCTATCTATCTATCTATCTATCTATCTATCTATCTATCTATCTATCTATCTATCTATCTATCTATCTATCTATCTATCTATCTTCAAACCTTATCTATCTATCTATCTATCTATCTTCAAACCTTATCTATCTATCTATCTATCTATCTATCTATCTATCTATCTATCTATCTATCTATCTATCTATCTATCTATCTATCTATCTATCTTCAAACCTTATCTATCTATCTATCTTACTAGTCATGCCAGAATCATGCTAGCGACTTGCTAGTCGTGCTAAAATCATGCTAGCGACTTGCTAGTCATGCTAAAATCATGCTAGCGACTTGCTAGCCATGTTAAAAATCATGCTAGCGACTTGCTAGTCTAGCTAAAATCATGCTAGCGACTTGCTAGTCATGCTAAAATAATGCTAAAATAATGCTAGCACCTTGCTAGTCGTTCTGAAATCATGCTAGCGACTTACTAGTCATGCTAAAGTAATGCTAGCGACTTGCTAGTCATGCTAGAATCATGCTAGCGACTTGATAGTCATGCTAAAATCATGCTAGCAACTTGCTAGTCATGCTAAAATCATGCTAGCGACTTGCTAGTCATGCTAAAATAATGCTAAAATCATGCTAGCGACTTGCTAGTCATGGTAAAATCATGTTAGCGACTTGCTAGTCATGCTAAAATCATGCTAGCGACTTGCTAGCCATGTTAAAAATCATGCTAGCGACTTGCTAGTCTAGCTAAAATCATGCTAGCGACTTGCTAGTCATGCTAAAATAATGCTAAAATAATGCTAGCACCTTGCTAGTCGTTCTGAAATCATGCTAGCGACTTACTAGTCATGCTAAAGTAATGCTAGCGACTTGTTAGTCATGCTAGAATCATGCTAGCGACTTGATAGTCGTGCTAAAATCATGCTAGCAACTTGCTAGTCATGCTAAAATCATGCTAGCGACTTGCTAGTCATGCTAAAATAATGCTAAAATCATGCTAGCGACTTGCTAGTCATGGTAAAATCATGTTAGCGACTTGCTAGTCATGCTAAAATCAGGCTAGCGACTTGCTAGTCATGTTTAAAATCATGCTAGCGACTTGCTAGTCTTGCTAAAATCATGCTAGTGACTTGCTAGTCATGCTAAAATCATGCTAGCGACTTGCTAGTCATGCTAGAATCATGCTAGCGACTTGCTAGTCGTGCTAAAATAATGTTAAAATCATGCTAGCGACTTGCTAGTCAACTTGCTAGTCGTGCTAAAATCATGCTAGCGACTTGCTAGTCGTGCTAAAATCATGCTAGCGACTTGCTAGTCAAGCTAAAATCATGCTAGCGACTTGCTAGTCATGCTAAAATAATGCTAAAATCATGCTAGCGACTTGCTAGTCGTTCTGAAATAATGATAAAATCATGCTAGCGACTTGCTAGTAATGCTAAAATCATGCTAGCGACTTGCTAGTCATGCTAAAATCAGGCTAGCGACTTGCTAGTCATGTTTAAAATCATGCTAGCGACTTGCTAGTCTTGCTAAAATCATGCTAGCGACTTGCTAGTCATGATAAAATCATGCTAGCGACTTGCTAGTCATGCTAGAATCATGCTAGTGACTTTGCTAGTCATGCTAAAATAATGCTAAAATCATGCTAGCGACTTGCTAGTCGTGCTAAAATCATGCTAGCGACTTGCTAGTCATGCTAAAATCATGCTAGCGACTTGCTAGTCATGCTAAAATCATGCTAGCGACTTGTTAGTCATGGTAAAATCATGCTAGCGACTTGCTAGTCATGCTAAAAATCATGTTAGCGACTTGCTAGTTATGTTTAAAATCATGCTAGCGACTTGCTAGTCTTGCTAAAATCATGCTAGCGACTTTGCTAGTCATGTTAAAATAATGCTAAAATCATGCTATCGACTTGCTAGTTGTGCTAAAATCATGCTAGCGACTTGCTAGTCGTGCTAAAATCATGCTAGCGACTTGTTAGTCATGGTAAAATCATGCTAGCGACTTGCTAGTCATGCTAAAAATCATGTTAGCGACTTGCTAGTCTTGCTTAAATAATGCTAGCGACTTGCTAGTCTTGCTAAAATCATGCTAGTGACTTGCTAGTCATGCTAATATCATGCTAACAACTTGTTAGTCATGCTAGAATCATGCTAGCGACCTTGCTAGTCATGCTAAAATCATGCTAGCGACTTGCTAGTCATGCTAAAATCATGCTAGCGACTTGCTAGTCGTGCTAAAATCATGCTAGCGACTTGCTAGTCATGCTAGAATAATGCTAGCGACTTGCTAGTCATGCTAAAATCATGCTAGCGACTTGCTAGTCGTGCTAAAATCATGCTAGCGACTTGTTAGTCATGGTAAAATCATGTTAGCGACTTGCTAGTCATGCTAAAAATCATGTTAGCGACTTGCTAGTCTTGCTTAAATAATGCTAGCGACTTGCTAGTCTTGCTAAAATCATGCTAGTGACTTGCTAGTCATGCTAATATCATGCTAACGACTTGCTAGTCATGCTAGAATCATGCTAGCGACTTTGCTAGTCATGCTGAAATAATGCTAAAATCATGCTAGTGACTTGCTAGTCATGCTAAAATCATGCTAGCGAATTGGTAGTCATGCTAAAATCATGCTAGCGACTTGCTAGTCATGCTAAAATCATGCTAGCGACTTGTTAATCATGGTAAAATCATGCAAGCGACTTGCTAGTCATGCTAAAATTATGCTAAAATCATGCTAGTGACTTGCTAGTCGTGCTTAAATCATGCTAGCGACTTGCTAGTCGTGCTAAAATCATGCTAGCGACTTGCTAGTGGTGCTAAAATCATGCTAGCGACTTGCTAGTCATGCTAAAATCATGCTAGCGACTTGCTAGTCATGCTAAAAATCATGTTAACAAGTTGTTGTCATGTTGCTAGTCTTGCTTAAATAATGCTAGCAACCGCATAGCAACACCTTAGCAACCACCCTGGGTACCTTAGCAACCGCATAGCAACACCTTAGCATCTATTCACATTCAAACTATTTATATCTTCTAACTATTTATATCTATAAATCTATCTATTTTCAAACTATTCATATCTATCTAGCCTATCTATCTTCAAACTTTATTAATCAAACTAAAACTATTTCAAACTGAAAACCTTTAAACTTTCTTTAAACTAAAAGCTTTTAAAACTACTTAAAACTTACTGGCTAGGCTTTCTCAAGCCAACTTAAAGTTTGCTAACAAACTTTTTATCTAGTTTGGTTTAATATTGAAAAAAATAGTAAATAATTTCATTATTTACCCACCATAAAATAGAAAGTGTTGCACTTTTTATAGCGAATAGTAATAAAGAATAGTGATCATTTTGTTTAGTGTCGATAAAAATTGTACAAATTTGCTTATTTACCCACATGCTACAGAAAGTGTTGCATAATTAATGAATAGTTAATGTTTTACAATCAACTGAATATCACTTTCACTACTGATCTTGTGTGTTGGACACAGTCATTTTATCAGGTTCATTTTATATCAGATGAACAATAACATGGAAATGGTTGTTTCTAACACTTTATAAAAACTAATGGCACAACAAACTGCGCCACACTTGTGCAAAATGACTTCTTATTCATTACACAACACTGCAGAAATCACCAGGAGGAGGCAATACAATGAATCAGCATGAAGTTGTGATTATTACCGCTATGATCATAAACAGCATGACACCCTGACATTTCCTTTTCTATGGAAAACACCGAAGCAGCTCATAGCTCACAGCTGTGCACAGTGAGCGCAAACGGTGACACACAACCTCCTCTGGTGAGCACAACTACTGTCATGTTCCAGGAAAATTGGTTTTATTGGAGTCCCTGCAGCTGTTACGTTCAATGGCGTGAAAACAATAACATACGCTATAGCGTCAGCGATGACCCAACATGCTGTCGATACCCATTCAATTCAATAATAACCCAGATCCAAAGATATACAGAAAACAAGACGCACTCAAGTTCATATTAGCTGTTGGCAAAAACTTAATCGTGATGTGTAAATGCAAATGGGGTTTGGGATTTGATGTCAGCGGCTAATACTAGCAGTCATTTAGCGTAGAGAGAGAGAGAGAAAAATTAATTTCCCCCAAATTGCTGCTGTATGTGAATAAAAATAGTCCATTCAAATGAAAAGGTGGCTGTGAGGGGAAACGCTCATTATTTGCTGAAAGGATGGGAGATGTTTGCTTCTCCGCGTCATTATTTTGCTGTTGTACGGAGGCTAATTTCTTCTCTGCCCGTCTGTGATATGAATGTGTGTGTGTGTTGTTGTGAAGAGTGTGGTTGTTCTCGATGCCGAGAGAGTGATTAACACAACAAAGACGGCGTTAGCGGGAGATGCTCTCAGGTGAGCAATCATAGCAGTTCCTCAGGCCCATGGTGACTTACCATGGATACTTAACCTAAAAATGAACATTTTGTCATCATTTACTCACCCTCAAGTTGTTTCAACCCTGTATGACTTTCTTTCTTCTGTTGAACATCGAAGAAGATATTCTGAAAGAAGTGTGAAACCAAAGTCAATGGCTACCAGAAACAGTTTGCTTACCAACATTCGTCAAAATGTCCTCTTTTGTGTTCAGCAAAAGAAAGAAACTCATACAGGTTTGGAACAACCTGCACAAGGATGAGTAAATGATGACAGAATTTTCATTTTTGGCTGAACTATCTCTTTAAGTCTACATCTTACTTTACCTGATCCGAAAAAGGTCAACATATAGTTTGTGTAGTTTATATAGGTCATACTTTGCACAATATGTGGGTGTTTAAACTGCATTTATGTCTCCGGGGGTTGATTCTTATTAAAACTAACATTTCCTTTTTTTATTTTAGTTATATAAAGGTCACTTTAAAGCTGTCTTTACCATGCCTTTTACTGTTTTACCCTGTCTTTGGTTGTAAATATGAAAATCTATTTATCTGTGATGAATGAAAAGTGAAATAAACCTTAACCATTTCATTGTTTAGCATTATTAATAATTATTGATATCAGTTTTATAAAATTACAATTTGCGTCACTTAATTGTGGAGTCATTTACACCATGACCAGCAGTTCACCACTAATAACATGCATGGTTGCTTATTTTGCTGATTATTGCTGCTGAAAATGGTCAATTATTGTCATGTTTTGGGCTGTACTAATCATTCAGACCACATTTGGAGTACTACAGACTGCCAAAAGTAATAACAAATCAAGAAGAGTGCAAAAAACAGAGGAACAAAATGTGTTTGTGGTTGGCCAAACTGAACCAGGATTCCCAAAGCAAGAATCTTGACAACATTCGTATTTGTTCTTATCATTTTCTGTCAGGTAGGTGAAATATTAGGCTAATAAATTAATTAATACTGCTTGTACGTATCTTTACCATCTATTTACCTCAGTTTGCCCTTTCCTGCTTACAAAGTTCTTCTCTATATGATTTAGCAACTTCCACAAGTTTTTTTCCATAGTTTAGACAACATAAATTAGCAGAAAAACTCATTTGGTAGTAGGCCTAACCGTGCAATCAATGCTGTTGCTTACATCCGAGTATCTCCAATATGGCTGTGCATCGGGTAACTGTAACTTAAGTGCAAACCCACTAACAACATGCATTAAAAGGTAAAACTGTTTGCACTACAAACCAGTGTGTTCATAATTAAGAAAATATACTAAAATAATATGGTAAGAAACACCAATTTGCAATATCAAGCAGCAAAGCTGGCTGTTTTGTACAGCTAAAAATAGCTGGATGTGGACAAGCCCGAAAACCAGACCCATATGTGACCCTGGACCACAAAACCAGTCTTAAGTCGCTGGGGTATATTTGTAGCAATAGCCAAAATTACATGGTATGGGTCAAAATTATTGATTTTTCTTTTATGTCAAAAATCATTAGGAAATTAAGTAAAGATCATGTTACATTAAGATTTTTTGTAAAATTCCTACTACCAAAATGTAATTTTTGATTAGTAATATGCATTGTTAAGAACTTAATTTGGACAACTTTAAAGGTGATTTTTTCAGTATTTTGATTTTTTTGCACCCTTATATTCCAGATTTTCAAATAGATGTATCTCGGCCAAATATTGTCCTATCCTTACAAACTATACATCAATAGAAAGCTTATTTATTGAGCTTCCATATGATGTATACATCTCAGTTTTGTCAAATTTAACCTTATGACTGGTTTTGTGGTCCAGGGTCACATACATAATTTACAAATGTCTGCACCGCTCTTATGAGAAGAATTGGATACTAAATGAAATAACAGATTTCTTCATTCTGCCATTCTGTAACCTTTTTCTACAGATCTGTGATGCTAATGTTTTTGATAGCGTTGATAACGTTTCTAACTTATATTTTTGTATGTTTATCTTACAGAATGTGGTGTCCTGTCAGCGGGTTTTTTATTTCTGTTAAGTATAAGTGCCAGGGATCATGCAGTGTTGCCAGGTATTCCTATGAAAACAAAACGAAAAATAAATAAAAAATAAACCGAAATGAGTTCAAATCGTTTGTTAATAAGATAAGATAAAAACACCTCTAACTCTAAACGGCAGCTTCTATTAACTTCTAAAGTGTCAAATGAATTGGCAAAGACGAGTCCAAACCTGCTTATTATAACATGATCTGGCAACACTGCGAGGCGGCGCCAGCGCCCTCGCTCACAACTTCCTCTCAAGCAAACCTTTCATTTCGCCATTCCAAGCGGACATTAAACGTTCTTGCAAACTGTCTAACCTTAACTATACATGCAGAAACTCATATGAGGAGTTTTAAACAGCAAATTTATCATTCATAGAACAATTTTTATTTTTGAACTTGAGAAAATGTAAAGGAGGGAAGACAACAACAACAAAAACAACACAAAGACAGTAAGTAAGTAATGTTTTTTTTATCAATGCTGTGTCGTTCAGTGTTTTTCCCCTCACTTTTAAACTTAACCCCTTTACAAGTTTTGTTACTGAAAATGTTGTATTATCAAAGTAAAATAAAAATAAGCTAAATAAGTTAACATGTAAGTTAAGTTAAGTTAAGTTTAAATCCTTCACTCATTGAGGAATCCATGGTTAAAATTCGCTTTTTTAATTAATTATAAATGATATAAATACATAAGATGCTTGTGTATGTGTATATATAAATAAATAAAGCCATCAAAGCCATCAGTTACAAGATGTGAAAATTAAAAACAGACATACAAACTTTATTATTGTAAAATCTACAATTATTTTCCTATTTTCAATTGAAAAATTTGGAATATATATATATATATCAGTTGCTGACATAGCTTTCTTATTTTTTACCAATTTAAGAGACTCAAAATATAATTCAGATTCAGTATGGAAAAATTTAAAGCATGGTCTTGATTTAGAAAATTTAGCTTTATGAATATGGAACTTACCTAATAAAATGAAAATATTAACAATATTACATAAACTTCTATCTCTACAATCAAAATATGTAATAATCTGTTTCCCTTCTAGAATTATTGAATGTTTTGTTTTAAATGCCAGATAACTTTCCACACTTTTCCAAAATGTCATGCAAAATGAACAACTATAAAAAAGATGAATTAACGATTCTTGTTCGGTCTTGCAGAAACTACAAAGATTACCAACCGGTTTAAATTTTGAAATAAACATGTTTGTGGGATATATATTGTGTAAAATTTTCAAATGTAATTCCCTAACTTTATTTATGATAATAAATCTAAAAGGAACAAGCCACGCCTTGTGCCAATTAATCTCAGAAAAATGAGAATTCCAGAAAAATTTCCCTTAAAAAATATTTTCTGATATGCTTATTAGTACAATTTCTACTCATAATATCCATACCATTTATATAAAGAGTAAAATTAAAATCAAGAATTTCGTTTTGTTTTTTATAACCTTTCATTAGTTCTAATATGCCATTAGGTATAGACTTGAAAACCGAGTTATATTCTTTAAACGTTATTGGGAATGCTTTCTCTCTGAGAAAAGATTCATAGTTAAGTAATTGATTATTATCATCAAAAAGGTCTTTAAAAAAAAATAATATTTCTATCGATCCATTTCTGCAAATAAAGTGACTTGTTCCCTTTAGTGATGCATTCATTATTTCAAAAGATGGACTTGTGTGGAGAAAAGTTGTGCTCTCCTCCAAGTACTCCTCGCTGCAGACTGTAGCGCGGTGACGTCAGGTCCCTACGTCACGTATGTGTTTACCGCGCATGCGCAGTGTGACGTATGGTATGCCTGTGTAATTTGCATTGCGTGGTGACGTTAGGCGTTTTCGCGTCGTGTGTGACGTAACGCGTCATTAAAACGCATGCACATACTTAACATAATACTCTTATAAAATGTAAAAGTATTAAAAAAAACCTAAGGTGAAAAAAAAGAAGGGGAAAAAACTGTAATATGTAGTACAGCACAAATCCATGATTTTAACCATGTCTGAGGTAAAATTATATGGAATTACAGAGTTTATTCTGTAATATTTGTGTAGTATTATATACAAGGTATTAACATTGTTGCACTTTATTTCACTGTGTATATTGTAACATTACTCTGCACCTCATATGATTCTTATTTTAACCTTTCCTCTGTCATGATTCTTGTTTATTTAGTATAATTATGGACATTTTTCTGTTGCTTTGGCAATTCTGCCTGTGGAATATTTAAGCCAATAAAGTAGTATTAAGTTAAATTGACTACATACAGTATATTTTCAGTGTCTACATCGCATTTTATGAATGGTGCCTCCAAAAAACCAAACTGATAACAGTGATCTTTTATTGCAAACAACAAAACAAAATATAATTGTATATACTGTGACGAGTCGGCTGCCTCCCCCCTAAATATCATCACCACACCGTCCCTTATTCGCCGCCCTTCTCCAGGCTCCCGACGGGAGTGGGTGTGTATGGGAGAGGAGGGGCGCGAAAACATCCCGGGCTGGCGGCGTGTGATGAGGAGCACGTGAACTGAAAGAAGCCTCATCACCGCCGCTGTTTAAATGCCGAGCGCGCCTCTCCTCAGGAGACCGGTCTCTCCCTCTCCCTCTCCCTTGGACACGTTTTTGCCGTTTTTTTGTATAAATACTTTGGAAAGTGACTTAAATAGACATGATTTTGTTATAATCAAATGAGATTTTCTAGTGACAAGTAATATTTGTAAGCAGCTTTTTAACTGGAAATAACTTAACAGTAAAATTAGATTTTGGCTAGCAAACAAGTTCACACAGGCAACACAGGGTCACAAGTTAACACAGGTAAATTCAAAGAATCATAGACTGAAGCTGCCTTCTGCCACAGTGTAAATAGGGGCTAGTACATATACCAGTGTGGTTGAATAGCTCACTGTGATTGCATCTGCCATATAATACTATGTGCAGTCTATTACATATAGGTTAAAATCCTGTGTCAAGCTTTTTAGCTATTTCATTTTTGTATGATCAAATATTAGCAGACACCCATTATATAATGGTGCTACACAATGTGTAATTTGTAGGCCTAAATATCTAAATATATTTGTAAATTAAAGTAGTACTTAAGGTAAGGTAAAAGGTTTGTAAGGTAAAAGCACACTCCGAAAATTGATCTAAGTTTGTAATTAGAGGGATTTCTCATAAAAAAAAACATAAGTTGGGCCTAATTGGTACCACAGTGAGTAATAGTGAAAAAAGAGAATGTTTTCCTTTAAAAATATATAAGATATCTTTACAAAAACATGCATGAAGCTTAAATATATTGTGGACTAAGCATCATAGTAATTTTTATTGTGCCCACTTTTAAGAAATGTTTTTTCAGTTTTTTTTCATTCAAGAGAAGCTTGTGTTGACTGTAGTTTGCATGCGTTTTGTGGCACTGTACCATTTAAGCCTATCTTTAAAAAAAAGTGAATTTTTACATAAGTGGGGCTAACTCAACATTGCTAAATGTGATTTGTATACAGTCGTGGCCAAAAGTTTTGAGAATGACACAAATATTAGTTTTCACAAAGTTTGCTGCTAAACTGCTTTTAGATCCTTGTTTCAGTTGTTTCTGTGATTTACTGAAATATAATTACAAGCACTTAATATGTTTCAAAGGCTTTTATCGACAATTACATGACATTTATGCAAAGAGTCAGTATTTGCAGTGTTGGCCCTTCTTTTTCAGGACCTCTGCAATTCGACTGGGTATGCTCTCAATCAACTTCTGGGCCAAATCCTGTCTGATAACAACTCATTCTTTCATAATCACTTCTTGGAGTTTGTCAGAATTAGTGGGTTTTTGTTTGTCCACCCGCCTCTTGAGGATTGACCACAAGTTCTCAATGGGATTAAGATCTGGGGAGTTTCCAGGCCATGGACCCAAAATTTCTACGTTTTGGTCCCCGAGCCACTTAGTTATCACTTTTGCCTTATGGCACGGTGCTCCATCGTGCTGGAAAACGCATTGTTCTTCACCAAACTGTTGTTGGATTGTTGGAAGAAGTTGCTGTTGGAGGGTGTTTTGGTACCATTCTTTATTCATGGCTGTGTTTTTGGGCAAAATTGTGAGTGAGCCCACTCCCTTGGATGAGAAGCAACCCCACACATGAATGGTCTCAGGATGCTTTACTGTTGGCATGACAGAGGACTGATGGTAGCGCTCTCCTTTTCTTCTCCGGACAAGCCTTTTCCAGATGCCCCAAACAATCGTAAAGAGGCTTCATCGGAGAATATGACTTTGCCCCAGTCCTCAGCAATCCATTCGCCATACTTTTTGCAGAAGATCAATCTGTCCCTGATGTTTTTTTTGGAGAGAAGTGGCTTCTTTGCTGCCCTTCTTGACACCAGGCCATCTTCCAAAAGTCTTGGCCTCACTGTGCGTGCAGATGCGCTCACACCTGCCTGCTGCCATTCCTGAGCAAGCTCTGCACTGGTGGCACTCCGATCCCGCAGCTGAATCCTCTTTAGGAGACGATCCTGGCGCTTGCTGGACTTTCTTGGACGCCCTGAAGCCTTCTTAACAAGAATTGAACATCTTTCCTTGAAGTTCTTGATGATCCTATAAATTGTTGATTTAGGTGCAATCTTAGTAGCCACAATATCCTTGCCTGTGAAGCCATTTTTATGCAACGCAATGATGGCTGCACGCGTTTCTTTGCAGGTCACCATGGATAACAATGGAAGAACAATGATTTCAAGCATCACCCTCCTTTTACCATGTCAAGTCTGCCATTCTAACCCAATCAGCCTGACATAATGATCTCCAGCCTTGTGCTCGTCAACATTCTCACCTGAGTTAACAAGACGATGACTGAAATGATCTCAGCAGGTCCTTTAATGACAGCAATGAAATGCAGTGGAAAGTTTTTTTTGGGATTAAGTTAATTTTCATGGCAAAGAAGGACTATGCAATTCATCTGATCACTCTTCATAACATTCTGGAGTATATGCAAATTGCTATTATAAAAACTTAAGCAGCAACTTTTCCAATTTCCAATATTTATGTAATTCTCAAAACTTTTGGCCACGACTGTACACGACTGTAAAAAAAGCCAGGGAATTAACAAATCACTGAATTGGTTAAAATCATAATTTGCATAAAATTTGTTTTTCCCTTCTTTATTTGACTTTAAACCTGAAAGTGGGCTTAAAGGGTACATGGTAGGGGTGTAACGATTCATTCATTTTCTCGATGCATCGATTACAAATCCTGCCGATGCATATGCATCGATCTTGAAACATGGATTTTTGAATCGTGAATCGTTTGTTTCAGTCAATAATCGATTTAATATTTTAAAATCGAATGAATCGCGATTATATAACGAATATACGATGGATAATTAAAAAAAATAAAAATAAATCTTAAATTAGTTGCGTCTGCGACGTAAAGTGCGCCCTCACTGCAGTGGCGCAGTGGATTACGTCACTAATCTTCAATCCGCGCCTGTTTGTTGTCATCTGAATAAACGCAGCAGTGCACAATGGAGGGCAACGAAGAAGGAGAAATTTGCAAGGCACCAGCCAACATGAGATCAAAGGTTTGGGATTACTTCGGTTTTCACAAAGTAAATGGAAAGATTGACAAGTCCGTTGCAGTTTGCAGACATTGTAAATCTGAGTTAAAATACTTTGGAAATACAACGAATCTCCGCAGACGTCATGCCATTAATATAGACATACCTGCACCTTAAAAGCAGCTAGTATTTCAGGGTCAGACGTGAGAAGTGTACAAATACAGTGTCTTTGCTGTATTTACACACTTTCTTTGCTGTATTTATACACTTTCTTTGCTGTATGTACACACTTTGCTGTATTTCCTAAATGTTCAGGAAATGTGTGCAATGTTTACAATAAAAGCACTCATTGTGCATTGAATATGTAGAAGTAGTATTATTTTTCTGGGTTTACTTGCCTTAATGTATTTTGAGTCCTAAGAAGTTAAGCTATTGAACTGAAGTCCTGAATCAAGTTATTAAATCTATTGAATGGTCATGAATTTCCCAAAAAAATGATTTTATTTGCTCAGATACAGATGTATACTAAAATTTACAGAATAGAATCGTTAATAATCGAATCGAATCAAATTTCATTGTTAATCGAATCGAATTGAATCGTTCTGATTTGCAAAAATCGTTTTTGAATCGAATCAAAAACCTCTGAAACGTGAATCGAATCGATTCGCTGTCTACCTAAAGATTCACAGCCCTAGTACATGGGCTTAATGGGTACATTTACCCAAGCATTTAAATGCAGCTTGTTGTCTACAGAAAAGGCTATATTTTATATACTGTTTACTTAAAAAAAAAAAAACGGCTATCGAACGCAAATCACAATTTAACACGTTTACAAAGTAACATTTATAAGTAGCGTTTCAATTAGAATTTGCATTTCTTGCACTACAATCAAAAAATCAAGTCACATGTTCCCAAAGTATTTATACTAGAAAAACAACGTGGAAATAAGGTCAAGTTTTATATTAATTAAATGAGCTTGTCTCTGAAGAAAATGTATCATGTTTTTACTATAGTAAATATAGTTTAACGATAGCGTTTTCTAATGAAACCACAGTAGACACACATTTACAATTGTCCGGGACTCCATGAAATGTACTTTATCATCATAAACCATAAATTGTAATATACTTTTACTATAATATTTGTTTTCATAACAGTAACACAGGTCACAAGTTAACACGGGCACATTTCTTTGATTCAGCCAGCTGCATATCACCGAGAATAAAATTCTGACTTTAATCAAAGTCCCTTTAAGGCAAGTCATGTCACTCGGCGGCCATCTTTGAAACGCTACTCGGGCAGGCAAGTGCAGCTCCTATCTCTTTGAATGGGGAAACATCAATTTCTCCAAAACTGTTCATCAAGCTTACGATTAAATTTCATATTTTAAATCTCCAAAGAGATCCAACATGAACTGCCTCATAAATATGGTTCCTTGAGCTCCAATAACGTTTAAAAACGTTTATTTTTTTTCCGGCTAGATGAGCCAGTGCGCATGCGCAGTACTGAGCGCACGTCTTAAAGCGCCGATTGTTTCTATAGCAACCGGGACTTCTAACGGCAGCTGCAGTGACGTGCTGACTTTACTAATCAACGATTGGCTCTTTCACTAAGAAGGCGGGGCTTCGCGGCCATAATGAACGTTGCATTTTTCCCCATTCAAAACTATACGATTGACATGTCTTGGGTATTCTATGGTAGCTCAGTGCGTTCATTGCTGTCGCTTCATAGAGTGACTATTTTTAGCGTATGTTCGAAACAGTGCCAAACAGATATATGTGACCCTGGACCACAAAACCAGTCATAAGGTAAAATTTTACAAACCTGAGATGTATACATCATATGAAAGATCAATAAATAAGCTTTCTATTGATATATGTTTTGTTAGGATTGGACAGTATTTGGTTGAGATACATCTATTTGAAAATCTGGAATCTGAGGGTGCAAAAAAATCAAAATACTGAGAAAATCACCATTAAAGTTGTCCAAATTAAGTTCTTAGCCATGCATATTACTAATCAAAAGTTAGATTTTGATATATTTATAGTAGGAATTTTACACAAAATCTTCATGGAACATGATCTTTACTTAATTTGCTAATGATTTTTGGCATAAAAGAAAAATCAATAATTTTGACCCATACTATGTATTTTTGGCTATTGCTACAAATATACCCCAGCGACTTAAGACTGGTTTTGTGGTCCAGGGTCACATATTTGTTTATTTTTCGTATTTCAGCCGCTACGGGCAATCATGCCAATAATTTGTCATCTTTACAAGAATATCAAAAACATGTAATGAGCAAGTGTGCGTTTATTAGACCAGTGTTTCCCAAACTTTTTTTCTGGGGACCCACATTTTAAAGTCGATAAATCCTTGTGACCCAATAAACATTAGGCCCATATAGTTCATATATCACGAAGATAATTTATGCATTAACAAAATATGTATGACCATTTTTAAGGTCATGCTTCCACTTAACTATTTAAAAAAGATACAGATATTTGACAAAGCACATTTTTTTTTTATTTAAGTAAAATGCAGATTTGCAGAAAATGCTGTTTACCACAAACACAATATTTATCCGTTATTTTGATTTCAAATCCAAAAGTGCTTTTTCAGCATTGTGATCGTCTTTTATCACAGTAAACTAATACAATAACAGACATATTCACGTTTAAATTCAATAAAAACAACGTATTATTCAATGCACTTGACTTCTAGATTTGTATATTAAGTTGCTCAAGCAAGTTGCAACACATTTAAACACAACATAGGGAAGCTTTAGCTTCCTTTTCTAATTGAAATTGGACTTTCAAAAATATTTTAATTAAAACTTACCACAGACAGAAACAGTCGGCTCTCATGCTTTTCTTTCGCACTAAATCTTTGTCAAAAACAATCCTTAAAAGAACTTTTCTACCTGGACAAGTGCACGTATTATGTTGCCTTTTTCTTTAAAACTGCACTTTTCCTTATTTTAAACCTAGCCAAAAAGCCACGTATTGACTGTGAAACAGTGGACTTCATTTATATGCATTTATGGGACATTTTCGTGTCAATACATTTTTACAGCGAACAATGCGCTGTCACTTTAATTCAGCGCTTGCAGCACAGCAAAAAATAGACTGCCGAAACTATCGCTGCTCTGCTGCAAACGCACTGCTTCTGAGACGCACTGCCGGACAGCAACCGCGTGCAGTGTGAACGCTCTAATCCATTAACATGGGTGGGGGGGAAATACGCAACGCATACGCACTGCAGACGGAGTATGAAACAGGCGATGCAGAGCGCAGCTAAAGAACAACAACAAAAAAAGAAAGCAGAAGAAAACGACGAGCTCCCTCGTGCGGCTTATAGGTGAACTACACATATAAATTTTAATCAAGAGTATATAGCGCACTGAAAAATAGTGCTCGACTTGGCGACCCATACAAAATCTCCCGCGACCCCACTTGTGGGTCGGGACCCCGCCTTTGGGAATGACTGTATTAGACAGCCTAATATCACGTCAGTTTGTGCTTTCAAAATCGGCGAATCTGCAGCGTTCGGTCCATCATCTGGCGCGGAGGACCTGAATCTGGAAGTTGTCACCGGATAACACGGTAAACCGTAACAG